>NC_041223.1:12428965-12437446 GCF_002837175.3 Physeter macrocephalus | reverse complement strand
ACATATGTATACACACACACACACACACACACACACACACACGCACGCACTTCCTCCACAAAGAAAGGCCACTCAAAGACATAAAGGCCTCCACTGGCCTCCACCTACTAAGAGGCATAAACAGGGCCTTGGTGATGTAGCCCACCTCCCCACACAGCACCCCTCCAGGTTCACCTCTCTCCACCCCACCTCAAGACAGAACCAACACTATCAAGTTCTTTCAGTTGTGAGTAAATGCCTTATCTCTCTTGCCTCCCAGTTTTCTCCCAAATCTTTTCTTTCCCCTCCTCTAGGCCTGGCTACCCCCTGCTCATCCTACAGGTCTGGATTTGGATGTGGCTTCCTCCGAGAAGCCCTCCATGCTGTGCCTGTTCAAACTCTGAGTGAATTACTCTTCTGCTGACATACCTGTGGGCTTGTCTGTGTTCTCCACTCAATGGAAGGTGCCAAAGACAGGGACCCTGTCCACTTCACTGCACCTAGTAGAAACATTACACATGATAGGTGCTCTATATATGTTTGATGACTTATATTTAAAGTTAGTTAATCTCTATTTGCACCAATTTTCCTGCTAACAAATGGCTTTCACCTCTGGGCTGTAATAGACAGTACTTATACAAAATTTCACAGCATTCAGAATATTTCAGATAAATCCTACAATATATGAAGGTACATCAAAAGCAACAAGGTATTCTTCCAAGGTTTGGGGGCCGTCCATAACAAATCTTTTCTACCTAAATGGTTAAACTATGGAATAATATAGAACCCAGGTAGAGAGGCATTTACTCTCATTTCCAAAAAAAAAAATTTGTGGGAAAACTTGGAGTAGAGAGAGAGTTTCTGTGGAATAACTCTTGTCTATAGAAGCCACTAGTACATAGTCATTCAATGAATGAATAGCTCTGTTAGTATTAAAGTAAGAGACTGCATAATCTATGGTGTTCTGTTACCCAGTTCAGGGAGGACGGAACACGTCCCAATTCATCAAACATCTACTTTACCAAACAGTCATCTATTCCAAAAGATGGTTACAGATTGTAAAGAATTCAAATAAAATGCATTCCATGCTTAAGTCATACTGAGACTGTGCTGTGTTCATTCAGGAAGATGTTTTAACACAGCGTGATCTCTCAGGACATGGATGCCTCTTCTCCCATTTGCTCTTGAATTTACTCAGACGTTTGCACCCATCAACCCACCAAAACTAACTTTCAAGTTCAATGTCCTCCACACACTAAATACACTGGTCAATTCTCAGTCTCCCCTTATTAGCCCACCAGCAGTACTGGGCCCAGTTGACCCCTCTTTCCTTCTGGGAGCACTTTCCTCACTGGCCCCAGGACACCACCCTTCCCGAGATTTCCTGTACTTACTGGCAGCAACTTGCTGGTTGCTCAACCCCCAGACTTGTAAGGGTGGGAACGCCCTAGATTTCTTCTCTCCCCTTGTCTCCCTGTGTGCCCACTCATTGAGTGCTATCATCCAGTCTCAGAAATTTAATACCATGTATAAACCCCAATGGCCACCAAATTTCTATCTAGTCCCAAACTCCCCCATTAATGCAGACACACATCTCTACTCCACTTGGCGAACTAACAAACACGGATGTTTCGAAACCAAATATTCCCTTCACCATCTTCCAGCTCTCTGCAGACGGCAACTCTAACTTTCCAATTTCCCAGACCAAAGACGCCATGGGTATCCTCTCACACCACCACCCCATCTCTTGGTAAATCCCACTGGCCTCTCAGAACACCCAGAACATGGCCACCTCTCGCGATGGTGACCACAGCTGCCACCTGGTCCAAGCGTCCTCTTCCAGACGGTTATTGCCCCAGTATCTTAACTGGCTCCCTGATTCCACCCTTGCTAACTTCTGTCTACTCAACACAGCAACCACTGTCATCTTAAAATGTAAATCTGATATCACTCCTTGGCTCCAAAGCCTCCAATGGCTCCCCAAACATCAAATTAAAGCCAAAACATACATAACGGTCTCGAAGGCTCTGCACCATCTGGCCTCCCCCTCCCCTGATATCATCTCTTGCTGCTCTGCCCTTGGCCCCTCTGTCCCAGCCACGCCACGCTGGCCTCCCTGCTCCCTCCACGTGTCAGGCTCTGGCCTGTCTCAGGGCATTTGCACCTACTGTTCCTTCTGCCAAGAACGTCCCCGCGCCTGTTAGCTGAGTGCTCACTGAGAGCCTTCCCCCAGCCACCCCGGTTAACACTGCATCTCCACTTCCCTCCTGCACCCACCTATGGCCCTTGCCTGCAACATGTACCACATCCGTGTGCTATACGAGTTTTACGTACTGTGTGTCAGCCCCCACCAGAACGTCAGATCCGGAAAGACAGGAACCACTTACCGTCTCTTCTATTCACTGCTGTATCCTCAGCTCTCTCGGAACAGCTCCTGGTACAGGGTCGGCACTCAATAAGCACTGCTGAATGAATGCATGGTGACTAGCTACTTTCATCAGACTTAGTGGAAGTGTCAGTTAAGAGGGCACTCTAGTTAACAGACGGAAAGTTAAATGCAAAGAGTTAGTTCTATTTCTCCTAATGTGACCTGGTGCACTACTTCATCCAAAACTTCGTTTCCCGAATTAACATGAAAGACAAGCGCATCATTTCAGAATACCAGGTTGTGCAGTTCGTATTACTTTAAAAATCATAGACGAGAAATGAGCCAAAAAAAAATTTTTTTTTTTTGGCCGCGCCGTGCGTCATGCAAGATTTTAGTTCCCCAACCAGGGACTGAACCCGTGCCCCCTGCAGTGGAAGCGAGGAGTCTTAACCACTGGAACACCTGGGAAGTCCCAGAAATGAGCAAATTTCAATGGAAACGTCAGCTGTGCAGAATATACCGGGGAGATGTTATAAGAAAAATCATCTATTGTTTTATAGCTGATCCTATTAAGTAAAGAATCTGTGCAGTTTACCTGAAACTCACAGAAGAAATCACATCTACTTCTAAGGGTTGGATGGGCCAATGACGAACAAGAAAACGGGCCCCATCATGCCTGTGAAGGACGGACCTGCCACCCCCTCGAGCGCCACGCCCTGGAAGAGCCCTCCACACCCTTGGCTCTCTCCCAGCCGGTACGATCCAAAGGAGGCACTAATCTCAGGGAACCGGCTCCCCATCCCACAAAGCAACTGCAGCCAGACTGCTGATCTCACTAAGCACTGGACTGTGTGCAGGGATTACTCTACGATGCATTTAGCATTTATCAGCACTGATTTTATATCTCCATTGACAAGCTTCCTGTAGGACCCTAATCTTCTCTACTTCACTATGTGTTCTATGTCTTAGACTGCAATGTACAGAAATAATTCAGGGTGCCATATTCATGTATATTGCATCATTTCACACTCAAGTTGGAGGACCTAAATTTCAGCTAACACTCTCCTATTTTAACACATTCCATGTGCCAAGCTGCATGATATTTACACCGCATTAAAACATGAGACAATCAGAGTGCTGCAGTGAGAGAGGGCACTGAGTTTTCTGAAGTAGTTGAATCATGCAAGATGCTGGTACCATGCAAGATGTCTCCTCTACAAACTAGAACGGCTTTTGAGGTTGCTACCCATCAGGTGTGCACACTCTTGAACCTGCAAAGCAGCTCCTCCCGGAATTCAGCACACTTCAATGGTACTGCCGTGCTAAGGCACTGAGGCACAGATCGTGGGCATGAAAGTCCCCTTCCCTCCACTCGCACATGCAGACCCTGCCAAGGCTTCTGGAACACTCGTGGGTGGTGCCTCTCTCGGCAGCCCTTCTCCCGTCTCTCTCTCTCTCTCTCTCTCTCTCTCTCTCTCAAGGCACCTGCTCTTACTCAGGCCTCTTCAACTCTCTCCAGGAGACCACCCCGAATGCCCCCCAGAGCTGGTCTCTCAGATTCCAATCACTCCTGCCTGCATAGCCCTCCCTACATCCCACAGTTCTGCCAGCAACACACCTCCTTTCAAACCCCTCTATCATTTCTCTATTATCCACTGAATTAAGTACAAACTTCTAAAAGTCAGTGGCCCTCAAACTGTGGTCCACAGAACACCTGAAAAAGATTCACAGGCTGCCTGCTAAGCACCCAGCAACCAGGGCCTCACCTACACCCACACCTACGGCAGCAGGCTCTGGGGAGTTAGGGCCGGGAATCATTTGATCCTTATTAGTGAGTGACTCTCAGGCCCACTAAAATCTAACTGCCAACACCCTACGTCTTGCATTCAAGCAACATGGCTGGATACATATGGCTGTGCTGGCTTAACACATATCAAACCAACCCGTAAGACTAAAAATGAAATTTTTTAAAAGATGGGCTAGCAGTTTGAAGGTAAGAGAGAGCCACTAAGGCTGCCAAACTTAAGGGTTCAAGATCCTGGAGAGAAAGACAGGAAAGTAAGCCCCACATTCTCTCCCATGTGGCCCTTTATGGCCTTTCTGAGTCCCCAGCAGCCTAAGGATGAGGCCAAGTGGAACGGAGCCCTGGCTCTGAATACAGTAGAAAAATCTCATTACCCTAGAATGTACGAACAAGAGAACAAAAGCCATCTCTAATTCCATCATCCATAGAGAGCCAATGCTGCCATTGTAATATATTTCCTTCTAGCCTTTGTATATATATATTCATACAATCTCAGCAATTTAACTTAGGCAAAACTAGAACTTGAAAACATTAAGTGACTATCCAAAAGTGCATAATCCCTATTAAGTGTGTGTGTGTGTATATATATATATATATATATTTTTTTTTTTTTAAAGAAGATGTTGGGGGTAGTAGTTTATTTATTTATTTATTTATTTTTGCTGTGTTGGGTCTTTGTTTCTGTGCGAGGGCTTTCCCTAGTTGTGGCAAGCGGGGGACACTCTTCATCGCGGTGCACGGGCCTCTCACTGTTGTGGCCTCTCCCGTTGCGGAGCACAGGCTCCGGACGCGCAGGCTCAGCGGCCATGGCTCACGGGCCCAGCCGCTCTGCGGCATGTGGGATCCCCCCAGACCGGGGCACGAACCCGCGTCCCCTGCATCGGCAGGCGGACTCTCAACCACTGCGCCACCAGGGAAGCCCCCTATTAAGTATATTTTTAAATGCCTCTTCTTCCATTTCCAGTCACCCTATCAAATACTAAAAAGAGAAAAAATATAGATACAGTATTCCCTACAATTACTTTCATCGGGTGGTAAAATTACAGGTTAAATTTAAGTAGAGCAATTCAGACCATACCGTTAATAACGTCAGTGTTCTCCTCTTGCCCTCAAAACTTATTATCAGGACGAACTTACGTCGGTGCCTACCCAAGAGCAGCCAGGTAAGGTCAGGTTCTAGAATCAAACGTTTCTTGACTCAAACCCCATCTACTGTGTACACAACCTCAGAGGGGTCAGTGCCTGGCCTCCTTAACTCTGAAATGAAGACGATAAAAGTGCTGCCGTCAAACAAGTACTGTGAGGACTAAACGAGATAATTCACGAAAAGCCATAGCAAGGGCCGAGCACGTAAGAAATCTCAGTAAATGTCACCTGCTAACTGCTGCCTCCCCGACCAAGGAGTGTGCTTCTTCATGACAGGCTTTGTTTACATCTAATTCATCTTTTTGCTCCTAGCATGAAGCAGAGGAACTGGTACTAAAAAGGAAATCTATATATCTTTTCATTTTAAGTTTTTAAAGGGAATAAATGGTTGAAAGAAACACCTCATGAAGGTTTAACAAAATATCATCCATAATGAATATACGTGTGTATATATATATATGTAAGCATAGTCTGTATAATTATATGTGTGTATGTGTATATAGACACATATATGGACTGTTCACTTACAAAACAAGCTGAAAAGTTAAAACATTCTGAAATTTTTTTAAAATTTATTTGTTCATTTATTTATTTATCTATTTATTTATTTACTTTTGGCTGCGTTGTGTCTTCATTGCTGATCATGGGCTTTCTCTAGTTGCGTGAGCGGGGGCTACTCTTCACTGCGATGGCTTCTCTTGTTGTGGAGCATGGGCTCTAGGCACACAGGCTTCAGTAGTTGTGGCACGTGGGCTCAGTAGTTGTGGCTCGCGGGCTTAGTTGCTCCGCGGCATGTGGGATCTTCCAGGGCCAGGGCTCGAACCCGCGTCTCCTGCATTGGCAGGCGGATTCTTAACCACTGCGCCACCAGGGAAGCCCAACGTTCTGAGATTTTTATTGAGAAGTTTTGCAGATTGTATCCTGGGGTCAGTACCACTCCAGTTTAAGTACTAAAACTAGTGCTTTTCCTGTTTGTTTTGTCTCCCAATTCAGAGCACCAGGAAGATAGAAAGACCTTGAGTAAACTGATAACTTACTACTTCAAACAGGACCCCACAAGCCAGCACGGAAGTTAGGAGCACATACCTTATTTCCAAGGTATATGCTTTATTTTATACATAGAATCTTCCTGTACAAACACAAACAGTTCCTGTCAGGGACCAATACCACACAGCCAGTGAGTGGCAAAGTAAACTCACTCAGAAGAAGCCAAATTCTTGCTTTTACACTGAAGAGTAACTACTCAGTGGCCTGCTGGGTTCATCAAGGCATCGGTATTTCTGGCTTAACAATACCTGTAGGGAGTTACATGTTACAATTTTAGAAATAAGGTAATTAGTTAAGTAGCAAAATGAAATTATAGGTTAAGAAACAGATTTACTAAATAATTAATGAGTTGCTCTACGGCTACTTGTATTCACGTATCATATGTCTGTTTCTCACTAAGACAAACCTGACCACAGCTGTCCACAGTGGGAATCAACACACTAGCCCACAGATATGTTACGCTTGGCCTATACCCAAAAAAAACTGTTGACAGGTTTCTAAAAACTGGAAAATGTCACAGAGAAATACAGACACCCAACTTCATTTGAAAACAACAAGAACAACAACAAAGAAGCATAAGATTCTAGAAACTGTAGGTCCACAGTCAGCAGAAACTGAGCAGTCCAGGTATCTTTGGGTTTGCCACAGTCTCCACCACTCCCTACTGTCTCAGTTGCCCCTACATTTCAATTTCTGACCTTGCCTCCTGGCCCCTGTAGGAGTCTAAGTTTGCAACTCTTGTTGCAAGTCTCAGGGCCATTCCCAGTCCTCAGTGTTCACTTCTGTAGCAGCTTTTTTATTTTGGACTCTCTTGGCCTTTGTCGACTGTGCAGAGTGCGGGGTGGGGTGGAGGGGGGATGGGGAACTCTCAAACTCCATCTGCACTGATTCGATGTCCATGAACTAAAACAAAAGAGCTTTTCACCTTGGACTGCAGCATATTTGCCACTCTGAGTATTTCTCTTTTCTGCTTTTTCTTCCTCTCATTTACCTTTGCATCTGCATGCATTGTTCAAAGCCAAAACCTGAGTGCTACGTGAAAGAGAACAACTATCCACTCTCCCTCAAAATGGAACTGGGGACGGGGTGTCACATTCTACTCTTCTATGAGAGCGAGGCCTGGAAATTCCACACAAAACCTAAACAGGTCCCTTCAGACTGTGAAACATTCCCCTCATTCTGTTTTCCTGGAGCTGAACACTCACAGAGGTACACAACAAAAGGGTCCCCTGGGCCTGGGGTGGCACAGCTATCTAGGAGCCCATGGGGACAAAGGCTTTAACTCTTCCCTGCCCACTCTGTGGGAAGGACACTTACAGACCTCAGTGCATTAATGCACCTACTGAAATATGCAACAACTGCCCCTACTAGAAAAGTTCTCTTTCCTACCCAATCACTATGTATTAGCGGAAAACCAACTGCAGACAAGAATTATGCGGGATGGTCTGACATACATTATTTATTTTTCTAGGCTCCACACGAGTGGTAAAGACTGGTGGTCCTCAAATTTTAGCCAGCACTAGAATCACTGACGGACCACAGCTTCCTGCTTCCCACCCCCAGAGTTTCCGATTCTGTGAGTCTGGGATGGGGCCTGAGAATTTACATGTCTAAGCTCTAATGTTGAAAAAGGAAGGTCCATGGATAAACAACAAGGTCCTACTGTATAGCACAAAGGAACTATATTCAGTATCCTATGATAAACCGGGATGGGGCCTGAGAATTTACATGTCTAAGCTCTAATGTTGAAAAAGGAAGGTCCATGGATAAACAACAAGGTCCTACTGTATAGCACAAGGAACTATATTCAGTATCCTATGATAAACCATAATGGAAAAGAATATGAAAAAGAATATATCAATATATATGTATAACTGAGTCACTCTGTTGTACAGCAGAAATTAAACACGACATTGTAAATCAACTATACTTCAATAAAATTTTTTACAAAACTGACAAATTAAAACAGGATCTAGGTTTTAAATGTGTATATTTGCTTAAAACAAAGTAGATTACACTTTGCAAACACTTAAAAAAAAAAAGAGGAAGTTCAAGAACAACGGTGACGGGCTTCCTTGGTGGCGCCGTGGTTGAGAGTCCGCCTGCCGATGCAGGGGACGCGGGTTCGTGCCCCGGT
>NC_041223.1:12373931-12428920 GCF_002837175.3 Physeter macrocephalus | reverse complement strand
GAGGCCCGAGTAAAGCAAAAAAAAAAAAAAAAAAAAAGAGAGAAAAAAAAAAAAAGAACAACGGTGGCAAGATGTTGAGCCACATATATGTGGCTGGGAAAGGGTTTCTTGAAAATCTGTTTAAAAACATCAGGAGTCAGGGACAATTGTCATAGATTTACAGGTGCTCATTAAGTAGCCCGATTAGATGGCGCCAAATAAGAAGAGCTTCTCCACCTCCAAAAAGAGTCTTTCTTTACAGAGATTTACAGGTGCTCATTAAGTAGCCCGATTAGATGGCGCCAAATAAGAAGAGTTTCTCCACCTCCAAAAAGAGTCTTTCTTTACAGATCAGTTTTATTTGTGATCAGTTTTAGATGAGATTCTTCAACTTGGCCTAGGGGTGCTTGTAACCAAACCACTTCATACCATCTGTCTTTAGATGTCTTACTCACAAGCAGTATTTGTGGTTTTTATTTAACACTTATTACCAATAATTTTAGGCTTTAGTGTAGACAGCCATTTTCATGAACGCTACTCACAGCTCTGTCATCTGCTCATGGTTAGTTTAAGACTCCAGTTGGAATCCATGTTAAGATGGTGCCTCGTGAAATCTATTCCACTCTACACATTAAGCTAGTTTTCTTGTTTCAAAGGTCATATTCCAGGTAGACTTTTGACTTGATTCTCCCTAAGACACGGTAATATAAAATTACCCCGAGAACATGAAAATCTGTTCAGTTGATACAGGTTGAAGTTAGAAACACATAAACACACACACACACACACACACACACACACACACACACACACACACTCATGTACACACACAGCCACTCCTAAACCCAAAAGTACTGAATTTCCCTTCTGCTGCAAATCTCTGAAAATAGGAAATAGAGTGTTTCTTTTCACTAAAAGGTTTTCCTCAGGAAAGCATGATTCAGATGATCATAATCACTGCCTTTTCTGATTGATGACACACAGGGGTTTTTACTCTAAGAGTCTGAAAGATACTCTCCCTATAGGGGGCGACATGAGGTGTGTGTTGTAAAGTTTCTAGGTTATTCTAACATAAACCTACCAACCTTCGATTCTCTCCCACTCACTCCTACCCTGTTGATAAGTGACGCATTGAGTGTTTAAAAACAAACAAAAAAATGTGTTCAACTCCTACCTGTTGAAATTTCTCAAAATACCATCTATTCAGTCAAAAAATGGGGACTCTATTTTCCAAAGTAAAATCAGGACAGTCTATCAGCGGAGCAAAATATTTTAAGTGAGATCTATTGACCAGTTTCTTTGACTCAACTATTTTTCGTTTTCATAAAAAAATTTTCTAATTTTGACAACTAGTGATCTGCATTCTAAGGAACTGTTTTGCTCTAGTAAACACAACTGCATCTGCCCTTCTGATCCCAGGTTAAAAACTGTTCCATCAGCCATCTGATGTCAAAGAAAACAAACTAGGCTAAGTCCACTTTCACAAAAACCCTATTCATAGATGAATAAACAGCTTCAGAAACTGTAGCTCCCTGCAAAATGTGCCAGAAGAGAACAAGGATGTAGACAAAGCATGTGAACGCAAAAAGACAGATCGTGCTCTCCCTTTTAAATGACAAGAGAGTAATCAGGATGAGGGAAGGGCAGGGAGAGCTCTTAACCCTGGCAGAGAAAGAAAAAAATGAATCTACACCCCAAGTTCAAATGTAGTTTTTAAATTATCTGGATGTGAAGCTATCAGTGAACCAACTCTACCTAGAACTCGGCTTCACAAACGCTAGAACCACCAATACCTTCGTTCAAGACACCATCATCTCCAGAATACTGCAATGCCTTCCATCTGGGCTCCCTAAACTCATTTCCGCCCCAAGAACCCAAATCAGATCATGTCACTCCTCTGCTTTTCATGATTAGAAAATGTTGCAAATGCCTGTCCAAGACTTACAAGACCCTCCATGATCTGACAGCTGTGTCTCTCACCCCACCCACCACAGCCCCACTGTCCTTGCTCCTCATGACCCCACTGTGCTCCCTTTCCTCAAACACTCCAAGCTCATTTGCACCTCAGGGCCTTTGCACTAGCTGTGCCTTCTGCCTACAATGCTCTTCCCCCTTATTTTCCAATGGCTGGTTCCTTCTTGTCATTCATACCCAAGTGTCATCTTCTCAGAGAGGCTTCCCCAATGACACCATCCAAAGAAGTCTCCCACCCGGTCACTCGCCTTCACCTCTCTGCTTTAGTTTCTTCTTCGCACTCATCACTAGTGAATCTTTTCTTGTTCATCTGCTTTGTTGTGGTGGTGGTTTTGGTACTGTCGTTTGCCATCCCCACATCTACCATATTAAAGGAGGGACCCAGCTGGAACCCTGCACCTAGAACACAGCTGGATTAACAGCACCTGGAACAATACCTGGAACTTAGTAGGTCCTCAGTAATCACTTGTTGAATGAATGAAACTCTCTCATTACTACAGGGTGGAATCTGTCATCGAGGAAAGTGTTCCTCCAAAGCTGTCTCCAAGAGAACTACTACTAAACCTTTCCATGGTGCCACCTTCCTCCAGGACATACGAGGTCCTCAAAGGAAGTGAGGGAAAAGTGTCCAAGGAAACAACGAGGAGAAGACAAAATACATTGTTAATTTAACTCACCACCTATCCACCAGTACAGAGAAGGATGGAATTGTCGTAAATTATTAGTAAACACGTGAAAGGTGACTATCAGTCACAACAGCATTAAATATTTAAGCAACAATAATCCAATTATACTACATATTAACTTGGAGTTATTATGACTTAATCAATAATGAGTTTGTGAACATTTATATGCCGTACATTATGCAAAATGCTTTCCCTACGTTACCTCTTTTAATTCTAACAAAAACACTGTGAGTTAATTATCAGTCACATTTCACAAATGAGAAAACTAAGGCAGGCTTGGGGAAGTTAAGATACTTTACTAAGTTTTCAAGCCAGTTAGTATCAAATACAGAATCTGTTGTGAAGCAACTACACGTCAATAAAAAATTTTTTTTAAAATACAGAATCTGAATCCAGCTCTATTTTATTCCAAAGCCTGTGTGTTATTCACCATGCCCAATCTCTCCCTCAGCAGCTAAAATGAAAATGCTGTGAAAAATCAAAGGCAAGCAGGAAACGAAGCCATAAAAATCATTTAAGAAAGTTAAAGAGATGGATGGATGGATGTGATTCCACCAAACAGAAATGTTAATTGTACCAGACAAAAAATCTGCCATATGACACTCAAGATAAAATAAAAATTAGATTAAGAGAGTCAAAAAGAGAAATGATTCATTACTGAGTAGCATTCTGAAACAATACAACACAGTCAACAAACTACAATAAAAATAAATAGCTGGCAAGAAGCGTCTCAAATGCTAAAAGGTCAGGTTCAGAATACTAGGGCCCTGCTTAAGCTGTGTAATTATAAAAAAGAAAGAAAGAAAGAAAAGAAAGAGAAAGAAAAGGAATGTATCCCATGAGTGTAAACCCTGAAGGGATAATCAGGAAACACAAAAGTCGTAAGTTCTTTGAAGTTGCCCCTCCCGACACTTGATGAAGAGAGAACGAAAAGCACCACCTTGACCAGAGGAGGAACCAGGGGCTGCGCAGAACAAGAGAACAGAAGCCTGCGGAGTCTGGTCCCAACTCCTGGCCTTCTGACCTTGGATAAATCATTTCATGTCCGAAAGCCTCCACCCTCACTGGGCCTTCCCTGTGCTCCTCTCGGGCTTGTGAAAATATCAAATGAGAACAAATATGGAAGAGCTTGTGTAAATAAAACTTGCTTTAAAGCCTAGCTAATGGCTATACCAGTGGTGAAAACACCAGAAACCTCACAAAATGAGAGCAAAGAGGAAAAGGAGGTGAGAACACAGATATCCCAGAGCTAGAACACAACAGGCTAGGAATGAACAAACATCAAGGCGGTGACACAGAAACAGCAAGACAGAAAACTGAGGTGCCCGCAGCTCTCCGCAATGATGTGAACGCAAAAGGGAAGCGTGCAGGTGAGGCCTGAACAAGGAGAGGTCACCTCCCAATCTCCACCGACACAGAACTCAGACACCCGGCCTCGGCACGGCACGTACTTCCAAATTTTGAGAACTGCCCTGAATGACAATGTGTCACTTTCCAGCAACAATGAAATCTTCCCCCCAAATCATCTAAGTTTGATAAACCCGGTGCAATCACAGACTACAGGACCATGTGGCTGGCCAAAAGCCCAGCTCATCCTCCAAAGTCCACCTAAGGATCCTGAAAACACACTTCAACCACACAAGCCCACTGACCACCCCATGACTCCCTTCTTCCTACTTGGCTTTAAAAAACAAACAAAAAAAAAGGATTGTTATGAGAACTCTTCAAATCCCAAGAAATACGGAAGACAGCTCAAGGGAAATGTCTAATTTAGTTTACAGAGAATCACCTGATGTTGTCGCTACGCGGTGCTTATAAATATATAAATATAAGCACACACTCTAAGATTGCTTTTCTGTTTTAATTAGCGGCCAAGTCAAGTGTCGTCACCAGGGAACTTAAATAAAATAGGTGGAGCCCATGTCAGTTCAGACAGCAGGACCTACCAGCGAAGTGCGAAAACGCGTTTGCAGTGGCTGCTAGAGCAGAGCTTTTCGAGCTGCAATCGCACATGGATCACCAGGGGATCTTGTTAGAATGCAGAGTTAGCAGGCTTGTGCTTCTGCATCTCCAACAAGCTCCCGGGAGATGCGGGTACCACTAGTCATGGACCAGGCGCCACAGAGGGGTCAACCGTCCAAAGCAAGAGCCAGTCCTAATGCCATGCTCACTGGAAGTCCAGTGACTATAAGAAAAAAGTTGAGAAAATACAGTTTGAACTTATCTACCCCAAGAGGGCTCATGATATTGGCAAGAGCCATCTACCACTCGGCTCACCAAGAACCTTCCCCTGATTAGTGATGTAGAGCATCCTTTCATATACTTGTTGGGCAGCTGTATGTCTCATCACTTTTTATTATTTCTGCTTCTTAGTATTTTTGAAAGAAATTTGCCTAAGAGGAATTAATAGAGTCCTTCGTATACTTGTTCTAATATTTTTAAGTTTGCTCTTCATAATTAAGCTTTAGATACACCTAGAATTTACTTTGCACAGAGGATGCAACAGTATTGTTGTGAGTATAAAATGTAAAGAATTTAATAAAATATCAACATAGAAAAAGCAAAAAAAAAAAAAAACGAAAACAAAAACAAAAACAAGAACCTTCCTGACCAGCTGCAAGTCCCACCCCGGGTCCTCTGAGTGGTTGGCAAATGGCAGGGAAATCTCCACGGCACTGACTGGTGTCCCTGAATGATAAGAATCAACCTTATGACAGACAGACCATGCGGCTCAGAGAGAATAATTTATGTCCTGGAGCTATAGGATAAAAGAGGAGAGGAAGCAATAAAAACAAGTAGTAATTTATTGAGAGCTTACATAAGATCACACAGGCAGAGGTGGTACCGGGATACAAAGCCAGAGACTGATTCCAGAGCCCACACTCTCACCTTTAAGTTCCAATGCCTGGTACCAGCCACGGGAGCGATGAAGGGATGGAGGAGAGGAGAGCATTTAAGAGCACCACCACCTATCAGCACGAGACCAGAGACTCCCTGTTCCTGCTTTAGTTTCTTCGCCTTTAATACGGGCTAATAATTGTCCGCACACCTCACCGGGTTTTCTGAGGAGTAAATGAGGGAGTCTAAATAAAGCACTTAGCCCGGTGTCTGATACATAATAAACACTTCGGTGAATGTTTTTCTATTACTATGATTAAGAAAACTCTGTGGCTGGAGTCCAGGAGATAGAACTGGCAAGAAATTGGAATAAAGAAGAGTTCTTGACCTATAGCCAAATGGTGGACCTACAACTGCCCAAAGAAACGACCTCCCTTTTTCAGCGACCCTAGAAGCTAAAGGAAGAAGGACAACCTGACTGGAATCAGAATGACAAAAAGAACTGGCCTTTGACCAGCCACGAACAAGATCTCTACAGTTAACACGGGAACTCCAGCTCCTCTGTGACCAGATAGTGAGGCACTTTAAAACTGCTGGCCTGCCACATGTTACAGACACATCAGGAAAAGAGCAGTGCCCACGGCCAGATATAGAGAACAAGCAGATGTCCTGAGCACATGCTCGGACCTCAAACAAGAAAGCTCCCTTTCCTCTTGGTTGGTGATGGGGAAACATTAACCACACTGGCAGCACCAGAAGGTGGCCAGAGATACCTCTGTTCTGGGACTAAAGCTGGTTTTATAGATGTGCTCCCTCAACAACAAACACTTATTTCGAGACTGTCCGTCGCAGACCGATCAATGACCAAGGGCTGGACGGACGGGGCTGCAGGGACAAACCAGTAACCCTTCCTCCTTGCTGAAGACACTCCCCCAATGGCCTGAAAGCAGAAACACAACTTGGGACGCGGCATTTTACAATGCAACTTCTAATATTTAAATCAAGCTTAGAATGATTTGGCTTTAAGCCAGACTCTTTCCAATTTTTCCCATTGTTACAAGGAACTCCAGATGTGAATTTTTTCATTTAATTCTTTACCATAAAGTTGCAATTAACTGTGTTCAATGAAACATCTTTGTAAATGAAATGAGCATATTAAATATAACAAGAAAAAAAATCAGGCTTAGAGACAAAGATCTCATAATCAGCTTAAGGTTCTGACCTGAGAAAACTTAACAGGGATGAAAATACAACACTATTTCTAAAACGAGGCGGACCCATGGGCTTGAGGGAAGTGGGAAATTGTGACACGTGTCCTACTTTGAGAGCTGATCTGTGAGTATCAGGACATGTAAATTACTGTATGTCAGACACTACTGGCTGCCTACCAATATCTACTCTCCCCCTCTTCCTTACTGAATAAACTCCAAATTTTTTTCAAGGCCACAGTGTACGAAACTTTTTTAAAAAACTACAGTGACCAGCTTCCCTTGTAGCATGAGGTAGTCATGTGACAGTTGTAGCAACTACGATGTAAGCCAAGTCATCTGATAGAACCTCTAGGAGAGCTCTTTGAAGGGGAAGACTTGGCTACCACCAGTGTTTTGTCTCCTCTGGGTCTCCTTTCTCCAGCCTGGAACAAGAACGTGATCCTGGTGGTGGAGCAGCCACCCTGCACTGAGGTGTTTGGTATAAAGGGTTCAGCCCCCTGCTCAGAATGACTGAACAGGGTAACAGAAGGAGCCTGGAGTCCTGATGGCACCACAGAAACCCCACACAAACCTGAATTCCCTATTTCCAGACTTCTTTTCCAAGGAAAAATCAAAACTCTCATTCGGAGAGTCCACCAAAAAATGGGTTTTCTGTTATATGCAGCTGACCCTATTCTTGCCTGATACACATTGTAAAAGATCATCTGCTTTGCAAAAGCCTTCACCAAACCATTTGGAAGGCAAGGTGCCATGAAACTATGAATTAATTTGATTAACAAATAACTTTCCTGACATATACGGAATTGGTAGAATAAGACAGACATAGAGCGAATGACTCTCCTCCACTAACACATGATCTGTAACTCATCACAGGGATCCCGATGGTCTATTCATCAATGTGGGGAAGATCCTGAGCGTCCTCTGGGGGTGACGCTGGGAAGAACCTCGCAAGAAGATGGAAGGAAATGAAGCCAAACTGTCTGGGGTCAAACGCTGCTCTGTCACTTCGTGGCTGTGTGACACTCGTCAGAGTACTTAACCTTCCTGTGCCTCGGTGTCCTCAACTGCAAAATGGGAATGACAGTTCCTACCTCAAAGGGTGTTCACGCATTTAAATGAGCTAACACTTGTACAATGCTTAGACCTGCGCTAACACACACTGAGGATCTACTAATATTATAACACTGGTGTTGCTAGAGCTAGAGATTAATACAAATAAAAATTATAATAAGAAGAAAACAGTACTAATAATAAAAGCCAGATGAATTACTTCATTCTGCAGACAGCAACCTTTCTCCTAATCTATGCATCTGCCTAATAACATCAACATGAGAGCAAGCTGGAGGTTGTGGCCGGATTTAGACAGTTTTAAATCTAAGGCTTTCTACAGTGCTCACGATCACCCCTGCCACACTCATGCAATGCCAAGAGTGGCAATCTACAAGAAGAGCTGCTTATCAGTAGGATGTATTTATAAAATGGGGGTTGGGCAGGGAGGTTAGCAAAGACAGCTAAAAATAGTCCTATAAGCAAACAAGTTTGCGTAAGCCAGTAGTTCATTAAAAAGTCAATATTTTCACATCATGACTGTGAGAAATATTCAAGTAATGTCACCCAATTTGGGAGAATGTAGCCTCTCATCTAAGAGTTCGCCACACACTTCCTCCTTTTATCTTGTCTAGATTCTAACACAAAAAGTATCCAGGTCATTCTATGAGGCTGTACTTAAGGGTCCAAAAGGGCACAAGCATTTTGTATAAAGTTGCCTCGTACTAGCCACAGGTATGTAACCTAATCAGCATCCAATGCTCCAGACACCAAGATACTGAACCACCCATAATTCCTCTTTCAGGTCAGTAGAAAACTTTCCCTGGGTGAAAGCAATCTCAACTAAGTCACAATGTCAAGGCAACAGGATACCAAAAACAGTTTAATCTGCTCTGACTTAAATGCTAAACAAACATAACAGGATGTGAATTTATGCTTCTCCTCTCCCAGTCCCAAGGGGACCAAAAAAAAAAAGACACAAATCTTGAGGGTGTGAAGATCTCACTCCATAATCTCCCTGTTTGCCTGTTACTGGTTTTCTGGTTGTACCTTATCAAGTAGGCTGGCAGCAGCTCAGAAAAGCCAAAGAGTGATAACTTGTAACCCTTTCTTTTACTCAGGAGCAGTACTGTCCAGTACAAATATAATGTGAGCTGCAAAAGTCAGCCGCCTGTGTAATTTTAAATTTTTTAGGAGCCACCTTTCAGAAGGTAAAAATAAACAGGTGAAGTTTATTTTAGTAATAAACTTTATTTACCCCAATATATCAAAATATTATCATTTCAACATGTAATAAGTATAAAAAACTAGCAATGAGATAGTTTATATGCTGTTTTTCACACGAGTGTGTATTTTACACTTACAGCACATGGCAATTTGGACCAGCCATATTTCAAGGGCCCAAGAGCCACTTGTGGTCTGGTTACCATTTTGGACAAAGCAGGTCTTGAGGTCAAAAACTGCTGAAGTCATCAGTTTCTTAGTTTGCTTCTATGATGGATACACTGGTAAAATAGATCAACCAACTCAGACTGGGCAAGTCGCTAGACAGGGGACCTAGTAGTATCTTGAATGGGGGAACACATCCCATTTCAAAATAGGATCTGGATCTTTACAGCTTTTAAGTTTATGTTTTGCATCAAGCAGTGACATTGCTGTTTACACCTTACTCAATGTACAAGTACTTGGTGTTTTCATGTTTGTTTTAAATAAGAGCCCAGGAAATTTTGGTCTCTGGGCAAACCTCTTCTCAGGAGCGATGTACCCTGTTCCCTTCTCCCAAAGGAGCAGGAAATGGTCAGACATACCCCGCTGACACGTGCCATACCTCCCACACATCTGGGACATCCCATTCCACGTGGTCTGTGTGTACTACGCAGCCATGAGAAATGAGATGCAGAGATGACCCGTGTTTGTGATGCCGCAGCCATGGGTGAGACAGTTAGAAAGATGACCTGATCTTACCAGTGTTACCTACCTCTCAGGCTCACTTACGACCAAGGGCAATAACAAAGAGAGAGCTCTTAGCAAAACGCAAAGCGCTATACAATTCTAGTTATTATTATTAAGAAAGGACACCGTTTCTCTCACCTGGAAGAGCAGATAGAAGAAAGTAAAAAAAAAAAAAAAGAACGTGAAACAGAGAGATGCTGAGTTGGGAGCGGGGTGAGGAACCCACTAAAACACTGGTTGTTCTTGGAGGGCTTGTTCTCTTGGAAGGGTTCAAAGAGGCCTGAGGAACCTCCGTCACTTTTCCCTCGAAATCTTGGCAGGTACTTAAAAGTAACCGTGACGGCTCAGAGTCCAAGCTTCCACCCACCCCTGCTCCACCACCCGCTGCCTGTCCAACCAAGCCACTGCTTTTCCTCATCCCAAATGACGGCATAACTCAGGGAAAAGGTTCCAAACAGACTTCTTCTTCCCAGGGTTTAAATATGGCCTAAAAACGCGGCGCGACCGGGGGTACTGGCGCCTTCCCGGAGCGAAAGTCGCCGAGTCCCGGGGAGTCTGGCTCGTCGCCGGCGCGAATGCCTCAGTGTTGGTTCTCGCGCTGCCCTCTCTCCCTCTCCGACAACAGAGGCTCATCCCAAATGACGGCATAACTCAGGGAAAAGGTTCCAAACAGACTTCTTCTTCCCAGGGTTTAAATATGGCCTAAAAACGCGGCGCGACCGGGGGTACTGGCGCCTTCCCGGAGCGAAAGTCGCCGAGTCCCGGGGAGTCTGGCTCGTCGCCGGCGCGAATGCCTCAGTGTTGGTTCTCGCGCTGCCCTCTCTCCCTCTCCGACAAAAACAGAGGCTCGCCGAGCCGCCGGGGTCTCCCTTTACCTGTCCAACCGCCTCGTCACGCCTGCGAACTGCTCTGAGCAGGCGGCGTTGACCACGTCCGAGGGGAGTCACCCACACAAAGGCGCCTTGTGCCTCTGCGCTCCGGGACAGGCAGCCGGGGCGCCGGGGAGGGCAGGGAGGGCGCCCCGCGTCCGAGATCCGCACCCCCGACCCCCATCCTCCATCAGAGGCCGCCCCTACCCCGCCCCCGGTGTAAAGACGGGCCTCTCCTCGGCTTGCCACCACTCGCACCCCCGAAAGCAGGCACAAGAGCTAGGGGCGCACAAGCCACGGGGAAGAAGTTTGCATTGTCACCGCGCTGCGCTCTCAACGCTTCTCGCCCGCAAGAAGGGCTGAGCACCGCCTACCCCAGCTCCCCGCCAGCCGATGCCCGGGGCCGGAGACGCCGGGCCCCCCCAGGCTCGCTCACCTCTAGTCCAGTCCACCACTTGTCTGGGGCTCCACTTGGTCACGGGCTCCATGGTGGATGACTGGGCACCCAGCGGGGCTGGAGTCGGCGGTAAAGTCCTGCTGCCCGCGCCCGTTGCCCCGTCCCGGGAGGGCGCGCCCCGCGGCTGGTCCCCGCGCCCGAGCGCCCCGTCAAGGCTGCATAACTGCCGCGGTCAGCGGGACATCCCAGCGCGGCTCAGCCCGGGCGGCGCGGCCCTCTCCCCGGCGCGCGGAACAGCGGCGCGGCTCCTCCTCCAGCTGCCACCGTCCAGCTGCAGCTCCTCCTCCTCCTCCTCCCGCGGCCGCCGCGGCTGGGACCCCGGGCACAGCTGCTGCTCCTGGGCGACGGCAGCTGCTGAGGCTCGGGGCTGTGAGCCCGACCTCGGCTCCGAGCGGGACTCTTCCGGCCCTGCTGCACCCCGCCGCCCCTCTGCGCCTCCGGCCGGGACCGCTGCCTCCGGTTCTCGGGCCGCGCGCTCCGCTCCCCCTCCGGCTCCTCCTCTGGGCTGCGAGCTCTCCCGGGTCCCCGCTCCTCGCGCGCCGGCGTCCGGAGTCTTCCCGCCCGCAGGTCCCACCTCCTGCGCCTCCCTCGCGGGCTGCACCGGGGCGGGGAGAAGCGCAGAGCGAGCGCGCTCGGGTTACAAAGTTCCAGCTCCAGCCTGCGAGCTCGGAATAAAAGAAGGGGCGGGGCCGGACACCCAGCGAAACTCGTGGGAGGGGGCGGGGCCGCCCAGCCAGCCGACTCCGGTTACTTTCCCTCTCTCAGCGGGTCTCCGCACTCTCGGAGTGGCCCTGGCCGGACTTTCTTTCTCAGGGGGCGGGTTGTAGATACGCGTGCATCCTGCAGAGCCCTGTTGGCTTTGGTGAGGCCCGGGTCCTGTGGGTAGCAGTACAGGCCAGGCTGTCTGGCTGTGAGCAACAGTGCCCTACAAAAAGTAATAATAAAATCAAAACTAAAGTGAGACCTGCACGTTCTGTACGTTTTAAGTGCTGCGGGTCAATACTGCTATGCGATTAAGCCCTCCTCCTTTTTAAATTTAAGGGAAAATTATTTTATTTTATTTATATTTTGGATGAGAGTGTGACAATCTAATTCACTTCTTTTTAAATTTATTTTATTGAAGTATAGTTGATTTACCATGTGTTAACTTCTGTTCTACAGCAAAGTGATTCAGCTATACATATACATATACATTCCTTTTCATATCCTTTCCCATTACGGTTTATCACCCGACACTGAATACAATTTCCTGTGCTCTACAGTAGGACCTTGTTTATCCATTCTCTATATAACAGTTTGCATCTGCTAATCCCAAACTCCCAATCCATCCCTTCCCCACCTCCCCTCCCCCTTGGCAAGCCGTTCTCTATGCCTGTAACTCACTTCTCTTTTAACGCTGCTGCAATATTTCAACTTCGCAACTAAGATGAATCATAATAAACTGGTAGCTTTCAGCGTTCTATATTGCCAGCCTGTAATATTCATATTTGCAAAGTGAGCTAATGCTCATTTGAATTAGTCATCAATCGTGAAGGGAAAGTTGTTAGCCAGCTCCAAAAAAAAAAAAAGATACTGTGTGCAGTTTCAGCGACTGACAGAAGGGCCCTTTTACTTTCAGGGACTCAATCTGGGGCCAGAGCTAACCCCCCAACTGGGGGAAAATCCTGAATTTGAAAACCTACCTCTCCTCCTTCAAACCTCACTTCACCCCCTCCTCTCCAGCCCCAGTGAGCTCTACCTCCCACTCACAGATGCTCTGGCACTTAGTGATTCTTACCTTCCATTGCCTTATTTATTTACATCTTCCCCTTGGAGACTGTTAACCCCTGGGAGGCAGAACTTACCTGATATTATATAGAGCTTTTTCTCCTCTCCTTCTTCCCAACACCTAGCTGGTACCACTTAGCAGGGAGTCAAAGGTGCGGTTGGTATTTATTCATTCATTTAATATATATCTGGATGCCTCCTGTGTGCCCGCCACTTCGTTCATGAAATATCTGTTGAATTAGTATGATATGGACTATTTATACAGGTCACCTTGGATGCACATGTTGGAAGGATGGCTAGCAGAAGGCCTAAGCATCTGTTGCATAGTGTGATGAGCTGGAGTACCCAAGAAGAAGAAGCCTACTTTAAAAAGTGAAACATCGGACTCACCTTCCATGAAACTCACCTACAGCAGAGGAGCCACAACAACACAAAGACGTGCAGTTATCAAATACAATAATTTTTTCTTGTCGTTTTTTGAGCGAGAGTTGCTGGTTGACCAGGAAACTTGGTAAAGGCAATGACAAAATTCCAGCTGGCGTAGTTGTCCTTCAAAAAAGAAATGACTTTTAAAACTTAATAACATCAATTGTTAACCATCTTTTCTTTATGGCAGCAAGCAGGGAGCATCTTAACATCTGTCATTGGATTCACTGGAAAATGTAACCAGTCTTACCCACACCTTTAGTTACAGCAATCACTGTATTTTGTATCATCTTTAATGATGATTAGTGTGACCACATAATTTATCTCCAAACCAAGATATTCCTGAATCTGAAAGGGGATTTATCAGTACTTACATTGGAAGAACATGAAGAGATTGAGCCATATGGTCCCTGGAATTATGAAGAAAAAGTCAACTGTTAATGATTTTGCCACAGAATTTTACTTGATATTTTCATGACGTTTTCAAATCCATTTGCATTCATCATTACCAGAGAGTTCAAAGCTAAAATTCTGATAGTCAAACAAGAGTTTGCAAAATTTCATTGCACAGAAGTCAACACACTGTCTGTATGTTGATGATAAATACATCATTGCTGAAGAGGAAGGCCACGCTAAGGTCTCCAGCCCAGAAGACCAATTAACTCTCTAAATGATTAGCATTCTGTTTACACTTCAAGTCCTGAAGGCTAATTACTACCTAAATAAGGCCTTCTACCTTCATTACAGTTGTTAGCACATGAAAGTTTGAGGGAGGCCTTCTTGTCTGAAATGCAAACTTGAAGACATCCAGTGTCACCAATGGCAGATAATAAAGGCAGAATCTTAGGTAAGTAGTTTTGGAAATTAAAGTGGATACAAAATGATCATTTATGAATGTGCTAATTTTTCTTCTCTGCTAGCTATAATCTTTGCCGTGCTATTACATTGTATATGCACATTACCAAATGACAGCCAAGCCATCTTCTTGAGAAGCAGAATTCCTCATGGGCAGCTTGATGTTTACCACAATCCCTGACACAGAAGAAAGAGCTGAATAAATCCTTTTTTTTTAATTGAATTGAACTTGTAGAACTGAAACTAGAGCCCAGGTTCCCTAGATTTCTCTTTTCAGCACCTTTATTTTTCTGACTTGGGGTCGCACATTTAGGTCATTTATTTATTCTGTACTTGTAAGGCACTAAACTAGGCACAGGGAGGGTTCAGAAACAAATGCCAAGTAGCCTTTGTAGATCAAAGATATCATGTGATTTTTCAGAGGGTGGATTTTCTTTGGTCTTTAATCAGAGGAAAGTACCCTGCTAGACCCAGACGGAGGGTTCTAAGGATCTATGTGATATCAACATTTTGAGCCAGTCCATATTATATTAATTTTTTGAGAACTAGGAATGGAGCATTTTGAATTAGTAGTTATAACCATACTTTGTTTGATAAACACAAAAGGAGCAAAATAAGCAAACTTTTAAACAAATTAATCTGTAAAGACCCAGGCTCCTTCCCCAGTTCGAAACAATGTTTTCCAG
This sequence comes from Physeter macrocephalus, assembly GCF_002837175.3. Lineage (NCBI taxonomy): Eukaryota > Metazoa > Chordata > Mammalia > Artiodactyla > Physeteridae > Physeter > Physeter macrocephalus. Next base: position 12,414,172 of record NC_041223.1, on the reverse strand, counting down.
AATGAGCGAAAAAATGAAAAAAGGGAGCTGCTCCAAATAATCTACTTTATCTCACAATCTATGATCCTTCTCTTGATTATCACTTTTTTCCCATCACATTGCTTTTTGACTCTTTTCAGAACATTCAAAATTACTTAACATTCTCTGCACATATTGTCTCATGTATGTCTCTGATGCCATCTTTTATCTCGAAAGATCCCAAACAATTCTTCAGAATGCTGCCTGGGAAATATCCTACTTGGTTTGCATTAAGCATTCTTATCTGTGACATTACCTCACTGCAAAGTCATCAGTTAAGTAAATTATCCAGGCTGTTCATGATCTTATCTTTCATTCAATTCCATTTGGTCTGAATTCTTCACAACATAGTCATGTAGTTATCTTCCTAAATATGCCGGGTTCCCTATCAGATAATTCAGGTAGGAAAGTCCTCCAACTTTTTTTGTTTTTCTAAGTCTCACAGGGGCTGCCCTACTTATTCAAATTCTTCTGTTCAGTTACATTAATTAAGTCCTCCTAACAGGAGGACTGATATCAGGAAAGCTGATATTTGGCTTTCTTTTACTGAGCCCTATTTGTAACTCAGAGATCCATGTTGATTGGATAAATGTTCAAAAACCTCACCTATTTTAAAGCAGACTTGGAGAAGTTGATGACACTTTTCTAGCACAAAAGAGAAGCATTTGATACCGTTAAATCCTCTTTTCCAGGATTTATAGCTGTATTTTTGAAGAGTTGTTATATGAGGCCACACCCAGAAAAGAAGTTGAGCTTCTTTATGTGCAACTGTTAAAGTAGCTAACAGGGGGAGCATGCTATAGACCAAAAAGAAACAATCACTCCTACACATTCCCCCACAGATCCATGCTACCTTTCCTTCCAGCTATCAAGTTGCGGAGTGTCCAGAAAGAACCAAATTCCATTTGCACCAGTGGCTCTTACAGTTTCAGTTTAACATTGCGGGGCTCAGCATCTCTGAACCAGTAAATCTAATGCCAAGAGTTTCAGACCCAACGACTTCTGTTTCAAACGTAAGTTCCATGTTGATAATGACACACAAAAGCTCAGGGTGAAAAAAGATTAATGTTTGTCATGCTAAACCTAAAAATAAAACTATAAATTAGGCCAAGTAAAAATATTTTTTACATTTTTTTAATTGAAGTATAGTTGATTTACAATGTTTCAGGTGTACGGCAAAGTGATTTAGTTATACACACACACACATACATATATATGTGTGTGTGTGTGTGTGTGTGTGTATATATGTATACATATATATTTTTTCTTTTTCAGATTCTTTTCCATTCTTAGTTATTACAAGATTTTGAATATAGTTCCCTGTGCTATACAGTAGGTCCTTATTTTTTATCCATTTTATATATAGTAGTGTATATCTATTAATCCCAAATTCCTAATTTATGTCTCCCCCCAACCCGGCTTTCCCCTTTGATAACCGTAAGTTTGTTTTCTATGTCTCTGAGTCTCTTTCTGTTTTGTAAATACGTTCATTTGTATCATTTTTTAGATTCCACATATAAATGATATCACATGGTATTTTTCTTCCTGTGTCTGATTTACTTCACTTAGTATGATAATCTCTAGGTCCATCCATGTTGCTACAAATGGCATTATTTCATTCTTTTTCATGGCTGTGCAATATTCCATTGTACATACGTACCACATCTTCCTTATCCATTCATCTGTCGATGGACATTTAGGTTGTTTCCATGTCTTGGCTTTCATTCTTTTTCATGGCTGTGCAATATTCCATTGTACATACGTACCACATCTTCCTTATCCATTCATCTGTCGATGGACATTTAGGTTGTTCCCACGTCTTGGCTATTGTAAATAGTGCTGCTTAGAACTTTGGGGTGCATGTATCTTTTCTAATTAGAGCTTTGGTCTTTTCTGGGTATATGCGCAGGAGTGGGATTGCTGGATCATATGGTGACACTATTTTTACTTTTTTAAGGAACCTCCATATTGTTCTCCATAGTAAACCAAGTACACTTTTAACATTAGAAATAAAAAACAGATTTGAGGGTCATAAACACACTAAGCCACAATTTTACAAAATTCTCTAAAGTGTTAACAAGAAGAATGTAAAAATAATTTGTTTACTCTTTTGTATTTTCCTAATTTGACTTTGGCATAACAGAGATATTTTATAATGCCACTTCAGCTCAAATAGAAATATTTGACTTCCCTAGTGGTCCAGTGGCTAAGACTCCATGCTCCCAATTCAGGGGAGCCCAGGTTCAATTCCTGATTGGGGAACTAGATCCCACATGCTGCAACTAAGGGTTCGCATGCCACAACTAAAGATTCTGCACGTCGCAACAAAGATCGCACACGCCACAACTAAAGACCTGGCACAGCCAAATGAATAAATAAATATTTTAAAAAGAAAAAGAATATAAATTCAAGTGCTCCAGACCGTAATTAAGCAGCTTTAATGAACTTTGAGTTCAGTCTAAAGGGTGCTTGGCTCTTTCATTACATAGCTACAATTGCACACAGAAGAGGAAACTTTCTACTAGTTGTAACTTATCAAAGGTATTTAAATTCTGCAGCTCCTGCTATTCAACACGCCCACATTTTCACTAAAAGCACGTTTACGCCTCCCATTTGGGATCCTTAGACATGTGAGCCTGTAACAGGAGCCTATTCCTTAATTTTCCACAACTAGTCCCTTGTACTTGGAAATACTGTAATCATTGGGCATGGGGGAACGGTGGAAAGAAAAAGAACATATTAGAAAAGCAGGAAGTATTTCAGTCTACTTCGACATCAAAAGGGAAAGGACGAAAGTTAATACCAATCAGTGTTTTCCCAGAGGAAGTCAGATGATTCCACAGGATTTTAAGAGCACTCCCAAAGGTCTAATTGAACAGGAAAACTCACACTTGCTGCCTAAAAGTCAGCAAAATGGTTGTTAAAACCCACAACCAACTAACTCACAAATGCTAGCCACAGTAATTGTTTTACAGTAATCATTTTACAGTATGCATTCCACTCCGGAAAAAAAACTCCCAGATCAAATCTCTTTTTCCATTTGCGTTCCATATAAGTTTTGCTTTGAGTTACAGAGGAATGGGGTTGTATTTCTTCCTTTTCCGCATTGTTTTCCTTCTCCTGGGCTTAGCCCCAGTAAAACCACTGTGGGGTGAGGGTGTGGGGGATTCCAGGAGCTGGAGGAACCTCAGTTCAGGGGCCAACAGAAAGCTCTTCGGTGGTTGAGCTCGTGCTACCTGGGTCCTAGGAAATCCTTGGTGCCGGGAGGAATGAAACAGAGGGGGGACCTGCATAACACCAGGGAGGCAAACCAGCAGGCCTGACCTCTGTCCTGCTCCAAATAATGTCCCCTGTGGCTGCCACACAGTCACCAGCCAGGTGGAGCAGGAGATAAGAATAGGAGAAATACGATGCTGGCCTCACCTGCGAGGACCCAGGCAACACGGTCAAGGAGGCCAAGTCTGCCTCCTGTATCACCTCTGCTCCCAGGGCCATCTCCTCCCCCTTTGTGTCCACGTCTTGTGGTCAGATAACTTCATCTCTACTAAGATTCTGGCCTAAGATGGTTCTTTTCTCAGAGAATTCATCGTGAAGGAAAACTCTTTGAGATCCCAGCTGACTTTATGATCCCAAACCTGAAGCGGTCTATAACCAGCCCTGTAACCTTGAGAAAACCAGCTCCTTTGGGCCTATATATTGAGGATTTAGGTCTAAAGGAACTCTGAAGATCCATCTAGCTTCAAAATTCCCTTTTCTGGGACTTCCCTGGTGGCGCAGTGGTTAAGAATCCGCCTGCCAACGCAGGGGACACGGGTTCGAGCCCTGGTCCGGGCAGATCCCACATGTCGCGGAGCAGCTAAGCCCGTGTGCCACAACTACTGAGACTGTGCTCTAGAGCCCACGAGCCACAGCTACCGAAGCCCGCGTGCCTAGAGCCTGTGCACCGCAACAAGAGAAGCCACTGCAATGAGAAGCCTGCACACCGCAACGAAGAGTAGCCCCCGCTTGTCCAACTAGAGGAAGCCCATGTGCAGCAATGAAGACCCAACGCAGCCAAAAATAAATAAATAAAATAAATAAATTTATTTTTTAAAAAAATTTTCTTTTCTAATGCTGCAATATCAGTTGTTGAGGGCAGACCAGTGGGGAAGGCTGTTTTGCATGAGGGACTTGAGCCCTTCCTTTCTGTCTACTGTAAATCTGCAGGACTCACCATGGTTGTGTAAACTGACTTGCTGACATTGGCTTTGAAGGTAGGATGTGGAAGAATGATAAGAGGAGAAAGTAGAGATTCAGTATTCTGTATATTGTTTATAGATTTTAACAGAGTGGAGATATGCAATTTGTCAGAATCAAGTTTTGCCATTTGTGAGAAGCTATCAATAATGTAATGATAGCAAATCATACTTTGGTTGTCAAACCAAGGGTCTCACTTCTGTCAGTATCAAAACAAAATAAACAAAAATATTAAATGCACAGAGAAGTACTTATTACTATTGCTAGTCATCAGACGCTAACTCTGACTCCTCTTGAGGGTCTGGCTCCCCAAGAAAGAAATGTCACCTGGTGTGAAGGGAGGTGCTCCAATTTCATTTAGGATCCAAACCACTGTCTCACTTCCTGTCCCCTTCACCCTGCCTTCTTCCCAGCCCAAGAGGTCTCATAGGCAAACACTGTTTGAATTATAATTTCAATGTATTTTTTTTTTTTTTTTTACAATTCCTATTCTATTTAATTCTGTGGCTCTTGGTCCTTTTGTGTTTTTCCTACCCCTCAGATGAAAACATATCCACAGAATAACCTCTAATTAAATTACTGTTTTACCAAATGTAAAAATCCAAAATCAGTGGTTCGGTTTTTCCAGAAAAAAATGTACTGGAAGTTTCTAGAACTAGCTCTGACCACATCCCTTCACCAAGTAATGATTCACCAAATCATTTCATCTCTCTGGGGTCAGAACCAAACCATCTACAAAGTCTCTCCCAGCTCTGTGTCATCATAAATTTAACCATTGCAATGCTGCCTAACATTGGTTAAAAATCAACATAAATACATTTGAGGACTGCCTCCTCCTACCCGAAAGAATTCCCAGATCCAAGCATGGCTTTAATCAGCACTTGATTTCTTTTTTAGTCTTCATTTCACTCTCACTGTGTAAAATAGTATGCCTTTCCAAGACAACAAGCTTCCATCCTTGTCTGTACAACTAGAAATGTCTCAGATATTCAAGACGCTAAACTCCCACGAATGCAGGGGGAGAAAAATACCTCTCCTGCTCCCCCTTTCCTCTTTAACACCTGACTCCATCAACAGCTTCTTCTATTTAGGGCAGGACCTAGGAGTAGGAATAAAATCTCCACATAAATGACGAGGTCTGAAATTTGATCATCTTTTATATGTTTTTTTCTTACTTCTCCTTCTGACAGCACTTGTTTCCATTGTTATTTGTTGTAAAAGTGGGAACAATTCGAAGAATGGTGCTATTTTCAGTTACTAATTAATCCACTGAGAAACTTAAAAGCATTCTTCCCTTCTGAGAAAAGGAGGCCTTATACAGTTGACAAGAGTCCTTTATCTTTAAAGGTCCAAAGGTTAAATCATTGTCAATCTCCAGTAGAGCTGCTGTACTTTTAAAGACTCACTAAAGGCTTCCCATGGAAGACTGCCCAAAGGGAAAGTCCAGTCGTGGAGAAAAGTTAAGTCTGATGAATTCCAAATTTATCATTTCAGTCATTAAGAGATAAGCCCTGGAACTGTCATCATACGTGGGCCACAAAGGGGAGCCTCTCATCTATTCTAGTCAAATATACAAATATTATGGCCAAGTAGCCAAAGAATTATCCTTCCCCCACATTCCTCTATATGTTATTTCTGTCTTCTGAACAGCCATACACAATCTCTCACCAGCTTTCTAAGCTAAAGTGGAGCTGACTGCAGTCATCCCATTCTACAGCATTTATGTGCAGACAGGCTTAAGTGGATTCCACACAGGAGCTACGTTTCTGTAGACTTTAGATGCCCCACCAAAAGTAACTTATTTGAGAACCAAAGGGGATTTTATTTTACCCCTGGGCCATGAAATTCCATTCTCCCGTCACTTAGACAAATCATGTTCAATACAAACATGAAGTAATAGAAATAATCTTGAATTCATCAACTATTCATCAAATATTATTCATCAAATAATTATTATTCATCAAATAATCCCAGAAATGAAAAAAAAAAAATCTCAAATATTTTCATCTATGGAACCCTAAACAATGTTGACAGCATTGTAGCAAAGCAACCGAAGCAGGAAGAAAAGAGTAAGAAGAAACCTAAATTTTCAATGATTCTGTGTCCAAAAGAAACACTAAAGAGTAATTTTTAAAAAACAGCTGCAAAATAAGGCATAACAAGACATTACATACTAACAAACAATGAGTATCAAACAGGTATAATTCATTGTGAACTATCCCTGAAACATACCATTTAATTTGCTTAATTTGCTCTTAAATGTATCTAAGTAATTATGATGGTTTTTTTAGAATGTGCAGATTCTTTGATATAACCCCTTCAAAAGGTATACTCTAAATTCTCCTCTCCTTGAGTGAGTGACTCTCTTCTAACAGAATATGGCAGAGGTGAAGATAAGTGATTTTGAGACCAAGGCTTACAGGACATGTGGCTTCTGCCTCTTGCTCTTGGATCACCCTCTGGGGGGAAGCCAGCCTCCATGCTGTGGGCGTCCTAAGCAGCCCTGCAGAGAGGTCCAGGCTGGGAGGAACTGAGGCCTCCTGCCAAAGACCAGCACCAACTTGCCAACCCTGGGAGTCAGCTTCCTTGAAAGGAATCCTTCAAGCCCAGTCCACCCTCAGATAACTCCAGCCTTGGCCAGCATCTTGATTCCAACCTCATGAGAGACCCTGGGCTGAACCATTAGCTAGGCCGATCCTGGATTCCTGACTCATGGAAAGTGGGTGAGATAATAGGCATTTATTTAGTAGCTAAATTTGGAGTTAAGCTCTGCAGCACTAGGTAACTAAAGAGAATATTTGAACCATGTTTACATTAAGATTTCTTTCACATAAATATATAATATGTCACTATCTCAAATATTATTAATTTTTCCATTGTCAAACACATCTCAATAGAATGTAAGCTGCCTGAAAGCACAAAATTCCTGTTTTGTGCTATGCATTTACAGTGAAAAACAGTGCATGGCACAGAGTGGGTGCTCAATAAATATTTAAGTGTATGACTCATTTGATGAATTTGTCATAATCTCTATCAGCTGAAGAGTACAGGTTAAATAAAAGTTTTCAACTACTGTTTCATCAGTAGTAAACGAAATAAAGTTCAGCAAGGGGGCTGAGTGATAATAATATTTATAGTAAAGGTGGAATAACCTTTCTAATGTTAAGATAATTTTCATTAGATAGATATAATATCTGTGAAATTTGTTGACAAAAGGAACAGGCTCAACTGGAGATAAATTCTATAATCTCTCCACGTAGTGTTAACAAACAAATAAGTACAAGAAGAGAGTCCAATTAAATAAAAACAAACAAAAATCAAGATAATAACACACACACACACAACCCACGCCAGAATCCAGTGTGGAAGAATGGACTAAACGTTCTCTAAATCGTGTGATTAACTCTATCAATAACTTGAAAATGCTGAGGGACCATAACATGAGTACAATGTGGTAAGTCTTCTCAGAGCCAAAATAAATAGTACAGTGTTCATTTTCAACACTTACAAAGCTGTTGCTTTCCTGTGTTTACTACAGACTCAGATATGTCCATTGGTTTTCTCCATTTCAGTAGCTTTCCTATTTACATCTAAAGACCCATCTAGTCAATCTAATTATTTTCTACCCATGTCCAACTAAATCTTTCTCTATTACATTACCTCTTTTTAAAAGTTGTACAATTCCTCTGTACTCTTCCATGGCAGTCATTGTGTCATTTTATTTTCTTTGTACCCACTGGACATAAAAGAAATGCTTAGTAAATGACTATGCTATATTTTACCATTCAGGTCTAAGATAGCTTTAAAAAGTCTGCGCTTATCTTTTTATCAATTCAACAAGGAGTTGATATCTACCACCAGCCCCTGCTGTTCTAGGTGATGTAAATGAAACAAGATTTTTTAAAATTAGATAATCTTTTCTAAAAGGAAATATAACCCACCCCAAAAATGTTACTGTAATAGAAAAGATCATCACACTAGTCTCATGTTAGGCAACTGGGGAAATTGTATATTAATTAATTCAATTTCCTAGCTGAATGGTGTCACAGAAATGGAAACTGTGGAAGTTCAGTGAAATCAGAAATAGATCAACATTTCAGAAGGAGAAAACTTTAATGCCGGGTCTTGCATGGGTTGTCTGAGCGAAAACCAAATTGGCTTACACGTCTTGAAGAAAACAATCTTAGGAAATAAAAAAAAGAAAAAGAATGAACAGAGAAAAATAATAGTGCACAAGTCAGTTAGTTACATAAAAACTGACTAAATAATGGGATCCTCCTTGAATAGAAAAATGACAATTGATTCTTTATGAATTATTGGTGCCAGGGGAAAGAATTTAAATTGTTGTATGATTTTTTTGTGTGGAAGGAGAGAGAGCAGGGGCTAGGTTGAGGGGTGTGTATGTAACCGGAATGGTTCCTAGGATGAGTCCAGTCAGGCAACAACCACATCTCTTCCTTGGTCAGAGATTTTGGAAATGTAAATACCAATAAACATCATGAGCCAAGTAGAAACAGCTCTCAAATAATCATAATATTAGAGGGAAGGAAAATCATGGTAAAAACAAAATAAGATGATTAAATGCAACATCATAAGTAATCTGACATATACACTCTACTATATATAAAATAGATAACTAATAAGGACCTACTGTATAGCACAGGGAACTCTACTCAATACTCAGTAATGACCTATATGGGAAAAGAATCTAAAAAAGAGTGGATAGATGTATATGTATAACCGATTCACTTTGCTGCACGGCAGAAACTAACACAACATTGTAAACCAACTATACTCCGATAAAAATGTTCTTTTAAAAAGTAATCTGGGGGCTTCCCTGGTGGCGCAGTGGTTGGGAGTCCGCCTGCCGATGCAGGGGACACGGGTTCGTGCCCCGGTCCGGGAGGATCCCTTGTGCCGTGGAGCGGCTGGGCCCGTGAGCCATGGCCGCTGAGTCTGTGCGTCCGGAGCCTGCGCTCCGCCACGGGAGAGGCCACGGCAGTGAGAGGCCCGCATACCGAAAAAAAAAAAAAAAAAAAAAAAGTAATCTGAACTTGGCCTCCTTGCTTTCCTCCCCCACCCCATGAGTGCTGCCATTCTCACCCTCTCATCATTCACATCACCAGGAGGCACTGCCCACCTGCTCACGTGCCAGGCCCTGTGTTGGCTTGGGCATCCAGCAGTCAACTAAACAGACAAAAATCCCTGTATTATTCTTGGGGCTTTCTCTTTAATGTGGAGGAAACAGACAATAAATAAAATACAGAAGGAAAAAAATACGCCTATATATGGCAATTCAGTGTTAATTTTTTTCACATTAAACACATATCTTGCAATGAGATTTTAAAACAAAGTGAGAAAAGTCTTTGATATTGACCCACATACTTACCCTTTCCACAGAATTAGCCTTCCCAAGGAGCTAGGGAACTGAGGCATCTGTGTCCCAGCCGTCCTCAGTCATGGGTTGAGGGCTGCTCCCAGGGGAATGTTAATTCCCTAGCACAGAGCAGGCTCCTTTAGCCGAGGGATGTAGATGCCGGCAGTAGGTCATAGACCCAGCTTGCTCTGAAATGGCAAAGCCTGGGGGAAAGGGTAGAGCAGAATTTGGTACAGTTTATAATTATATATGCTACATTATAGAGTACATGGCTCACAGGCACACTACTGACTGGGCCCCTGTGGTCTTCCTCTGTATAGAGGACATGGAGCTAAGAGGACATGGCCACCCGGAATCCATGGAACCCCTTCTGGACCACACTCCATGGGATCCCAGAATTCCTGCCTGGTAAGGGTAAATTGTAGCCTCCAAATAAAAAATATGTTGGAGTCCTAACCCCCAGTACCTCAGAATGTGATCTCATTTGGAGAGTGGGTCTTTATAAAGATAAGTTAAAATGATGTCATTAGATATTTGTATGTTTGTTTTGTTCGTTGGTTTGTTTGTTTGCTGTGCCGTGTGGCATGCAGGATCTTAGTTCCCCAACCAGGGGTCAAACCCATGCCCCCCCTGCAATGGAAGCATGGAGTCTTAACCACTGGACCGCCAGGGAAGTACCAAAATGATGTCATTAGAGTGGACCCTACCCTAATATGACTGGTGCCCTTATTAAAAAAAAAAAAAAAAAGGAAATTTGAGCCCAGGGGCAGACACAGGTAGGCGGAAGATGATGTGAAGACACCCAGGGAGGAGATGGCCATCTACAAGCCAAGAGGAGAGGCCTCCCAGCCCTCAGAAGGAACCAATTTTGCCAACATCTTGATTCAGACTTCAGCCTCCAGAACTGTGAGGCAATAAACTTCTGTTGCTGAAACCACCCGTTTGCGGTGCTTTGTTATACAGCCCTTAGTTTAGGAAAATAATACTGCCCCAACATACCCAAGTCTGCTGTCAGTGCCCGTGCAGATCTCTTCCTCCAGTCCTCTTCCCAAGTGTGGACAGGCTGCCAGTGTGCCCTCCCGAGTTCTAAGGTGTTTTTATGTGTAGGGGGTGGAGATGAAGCTCGGGTGTCTGCATGATAGCAACGTTAGAGTATAGGTGACTGTGAAACAAAGCCAACCCTGAGAGATTCCTCTAGCACTGTTAGATTTCAGCCATTTCTTTCCAAGGGACCTAACCAGGAAACTGGATTCAGATGCTAATTCTTTTCTCAATATTAATTATGATCTATAATTTAAGAGCAATGGACAAAGGCAAAGACCATAATAGCAGCATTCAGACAAAACAGGATCTGTTATGGGTTGAAATGTGCCCACCCCTCCAAAAAAAATATGTTGGAGTCTTCACCCCTGCTACCTGTGAATGTGACCTCTTTTGGGAATAGGGTCTTTGCAGATGTGATGAAGTTAAGATGAGGTCATTAGGGTGGGTTCTAATTCAATACAAGTAGTGTCCTTACAAGGTAATCCTTATAAGGTGAGAAGAGCCACGGAGACAGAGACATATGCCGGGAAGAACATCGTGTAACAATGGAGGTAGAGATTGGAGCGGTGCATCTAGAAGCTAAGGAACTCCAAGGATTACTGACGAACATCAGAAGCGAGAAGAGGCAAGGAAGGATTCTCCCCTACAGGTTTCAGAGAGAGAGATCATGGCCCTGCGGACACTTTGATTTCAGACTTCCGGCCTAAGAGCAAAGATAAATTTCTGTTTTAAGCCACCCAGTACTTGGTACTTTGTTACAGGAGCCCTAGGAAACTAACACAAGATCTTTCACGGGTCACCATTTTACCTATGAGGGAATGGAAAGCCAGTGAATGAAAAGATTTGCCAAAGATCCCACAGTGCACTCAGACCTTCTGACTCTTTTTCTAGTCCTGCGTGAACATCCTGCCTCCCAATTCAAGCATAGGAATTCATTCATTCACTCACTTCACAAATATTTATTAAGCACCTACCAACTGATAGCCATTAATACAGACAAGGACATACACTGGTCTAGAAAAAGGTTTTTTCCACGCAGTGCTTAGAAGCTACTGGGGAAAACAGATAATGATTAATAATAATAGTAATCATAATAACAATAAAACAATTTCACAAGAATATGTGCAATATAATAATTTAATATTCTGGTAAGGGAAACAAAAAAGTAAAAGAACGAAAACAAAAAGCTACAATAATAAAATATTTTCACAAAATGAAAAAATTAAAGGCAGAAATTAAGTTCAATATTCTTGTACCCATTTTGCTGAAAAATCAAGTTAGACTATACTGTCATAAATTTACAAAGACTAGACCAGCAGTTCTCAACAGGAGATGATTTTTAACCCCAGAGGACATTTCGCAAAGTCTGGAGATATTTGTGATCGTCGTGGCTAAGGCGGTGCTAGTGGCATCTAGCAAGTTGGGCCAGGGAAGCTGCTAAACATCTGACAATGCCCAGGACAGCCCCTGACAACATAGAATTATCCACTCAAAGTGTCCAGGCTGAGAAACTGAACTCGACTGAAATAGAGGCTATTTTCTTAGCTATCCTCCTTAAGTTTACCACCATCTCCTTACTGAAAAGAACTTAAAGATTGATAACTGAACCTACTATAAATCCATAAGAATTTATTTAGGATAGGTCTAGAGAAAAATGCATGTATTTCTCATTTCTTACTCAATAAATCTTTCTGTCTTCCTAACAATTTCATAGCTATTATTTTAGACAGATATCTGGGCTGGGTGAACTCACAACAATTGCTACCAAGATTCTGACAAAATCTAATAAACAGCACCCTTTACAGAGTGCTGTCTCAACCAGACCCATCTCTGCTAGAGTACACCATGTAGTTCACATGTATCAGAGAATGATATTTCTATGTCCTCCACTGTTCATCAAGCCACGTAATCCGCTTCTCATACAAACCTCTACATTACTGAGATAAGAGTGTTTAGATTTGTTAGGCACCAAGAATTAGCCGATGAAGCTCAGATACTTGTGCAGTGACCGTCCAGGATCAAACCCAAATGATGGGATGGGATGCCTGCAGCAAGTAATCATATGGATATTAAGTTAAGTAGGAAGTGAGTAATGCATTCAGGGCAGGAACATACACAGAATCAAAACCAGAGGAGCCGGAACTTAAAAATTTATCCTAGCTAAGAGAATAATCAAGAAATAAGAAGTTTACCAAAAATAGATGATTCCAAATCCAATATAAGAATGACAGGGCAAAACGAAGCACGTTCAAGCATAAAAAGGGCAAGAAGCCAGTTCGGACTGGCAGGCCTAGAGCTAGGGATTCTGCCATGGAGTAAAGGAAACATGGACCTATGAGCCAGGCCCAGGTTAAGTTTGACCAAGGACATGTGTGAGCCATAAGATGTATGATTGTTCACAAACAATATTCGGCAGAAAGATAAGATGCAGTCAAAAATTGATAGACTAATCTGGACTTTTTAACAACCCCTCAATGAGCAGATCATGATTGCAATTTCATTGCCATAGTTGTCTAATGAAACTTCAAATCACCCAATAACAGGAAAATTAAAGAATGATTAGTGACTTTCAAACGAAGCCTTTGATTCATAAAGTGATGATAATTATGATTAGCAATAATAAGTAAAACACACGCTTCTATGGGCCAAGAACAAGATATTATTTTACTTTCTCATTTAATACTCACAGTAATCTTATGAGGCAGATACTAGTAATAACTTCAATTTACAGGTTAAAAAAAATGGGTAAGAAACAGGTCAAGGAACTTCCCTGGTGGCGCAGTGGTTAAGAAGTCGCCTGCCAATGCAGGGGACACGGGTTAGAGCCCTGTTCTGGGAAGATCCCACATGCCACGGAGCAGCTAAGCCCGTGCGCCACAACTGCTGAGACTGCGTGCCACAACTACTGAAGCCTGCGTACCTAGAGCCCATGCTCCGCAGCAAGAGAAGCCACTGCAATGAGAAGCCCATGCACCGCAATGAAGAGTAGCCCTCGCTCGCCTAAAAAAAAAATTATTTTCATAATAAAACAAAGTTATTTGCCTTTTTTGCAGTAGAATTTTCCAGAAACTACATGATGTGTGATATTGCAACGATTGAAGCACAAACAGATAGGAGAATTCAGCTGTCTTCTATTAAAGCAGATATTGAAGACATTTGAAAAATGTAAAACAATGCCATTCTCATAAAATTCTTTTGGTTTGGTATTTTTTTATTAAAAAAATGTTACTTCTGTTAAGATTATTATTGCTACTTTAAATGAATTATAAATAAATATTTTGCAATTTTCTTAGTTTTGATTTCTATTATGGGTAAACATTCGTAGATATACCCCAGAAAAACCCACATAAGAATTCTCTGGGGTTGTTTGATAATTTTTAAGAGTGTAAAAGATCCTAAGACTAAAAAGTTTGAGAACCACTGATTTGGTCATTTACAGACCTGCTGGCACATTATAAGTAACATAAACCTGTCTCTACTCATAGAAAAATGATCTGAACATGGAATTCAAAAGGCAAGAGTAAAAAGCAAAAGTCCATAAGAGCAACTGTTCCCCAGCTGCTAAGACTGGGCCGAGAATATCTTGCCATATAAAAACAACAGATTTTTAAAATCCCATTTAAAAATTAAATGAACCTCTTTTCTTATTTTAAAATTAGAAAAGAGTAGGATTAACAGGGAAGCAGTTCACTATTTAATACTCTATGGTAGAATATTTTATAGGTAGCATTAAAACAACAGAACTCAGCTATTCCAAGAGAAATAAAGCTTCCTAAGATGTCTCATAGAAGCAATATTTGATGCCAGATGTCAGCACAGTTGAAGGATTTTTATGGTCCCTTCAAATTCATTATAAACAGAATGTGATAACATGACTAGAATGAAGACTGTAAGAAGCAATTTCCAAAAATAGGATAGTTTTATTTTCAGTTTTTCAAAATTGCATCTAATAATTCTTGCTGAGATGAAAAAGTAGACCCTCCAAGGGCCCAATTCCCCTTTGTGAAAGTTCTCTCTTTTTTTTTAAATTAATTAATTTATTTATTTATTTTGCTGTGCCGGGTCTTAGTTGCAGTTCTCTGGCTCCTTAGTTGTGGCTCACCAGATCCTTAGTTGTGGCATGAGAACTCTTAGTTGCGGCATGCATGTGGGACCTAGTTCCCCGACTAGGGGTCAAACCCGGGCCCCCTGCATTGGGAGCACAGAGTCTTAGTCACTGCACCACCAGGGAAGTCCCCTGTGACAGTTCTTAACTGACTGCACAAAGATGAAGGTAAACTGAGGCCAGCCCAACAAAATGGGGAGTGGGAGACACGAATCTCTCTTCTTGGGCCCCCATCTTCCATTTTCTTTCCCTTCACCTTCACAGCATCTCCTCTGAGTTCCCTGCTTCATGAGTCAGGGTTCTGGCTTGACCACCGGCTAACTACAGGACAGCTCATCTCCAAGCCTCAACTGACTTGTTTAAAAATGGGTATAATTGAAATTTGCTAAGAGAGTAGAACTTAAGTGTTCTCACCAAGGGGGGAAGAAAAAGATAAATATGTGAGGTGATGGACATGTTCATTAACCAAATAGGGGGAATTCTTTCACAATGTATGCACGTATCAGATTACCGTGATATACACTTTAAGTATCTTACAATTTTATACGTCAATTATAACTCAATGAAGCTGAAATTTAAAAATTATTTTTTAAATAGGAATGATAATAATGCCTACCACACAGGGTTATTGGAGTAAAATGAGAACACTCTTTTAAAATGATATAGCTCCGAACACAATAGGCATGGTATAATTATTAACCTACTAAAATTCACTTCCATGTAGAATATTCACACTAGGCATGCCCCATACTAGATGGGGGTGTTAGAGACCCCCTGTGAGTCCTGAAGGGGAGCCAGGTTAGAAGTCTGTGGCTTCGGGTCCGGGTGGGAGGTGATGCTGAGCAGAGGGTTGACACGGTGCTTGCGACAGGCCCTCGTCTTCCTTCCTCTTCCTTCCTGCCGCGTCTCCTTCAGCACATGTGATCACAATTCAAGGATTCTAGGGAGTCAGCCCTTAATCTCAATGGGTCCTTTTATTCCTATACGACTGTCCCTGAACTTCAGCCTCCCATCCCTTTTACGTCCGATTATTACCTTCTAACTCACCCTTTTACATTGGATTATTATCTTCTTGCTCAGCCGCTGCGGAGTCCACAGTCCTCTGACCTCACGCTCACCCCCTTGGTTCTGGGGGCAGGGAGCATGGTGTAAGGACCCCGTTGGTGTGAGTGGTGTGGGAGGATGGCGGAGGCTGGACGAGGGTCCGAATGCGCAGGCAGGACATTGGCCTGGGGATACAGGAGGGATGCCACAGAAGGCAAGGGGTCCCAGGTACTCTGTGAGTAAATGCAGTTGGATTTGGTGATGAGGATGACAGAAAGGAATGGTAGGTTTTACAGGGAATATTCTGGACTGATTACAAATACACCCAAGCAAAAAATTAAAAACCTGTGTTTTTTGTAAAAATATAATAATTATTATAGCAATTTATATAAAATGCTGAACATTTCTGCTTAATTACCATGCATCTCTGTGACAATTATGTTTATTACTAGGCATGTGTGAGCTTACCTGTATTGTTTTCTTTGACAACAATAGCACACAGCTGCATCTGGGTGTTCACAGGTCACCATGTGGTATGGTCATCAGTTCCCTGTCCTGAGCAAGACAGTAAAGGCCAGAAAACACCACATGAGCCTGCAGGGCCGTCACAGAGGCAGCCGTTTGTTAGTGTGCACGTGTGTGTGTGTGTGTGTGTGTGTGCGCGCGCCTCCTTCTCTGTGTCTTCCATCTCTCCCTTTTATTGATCTGCTTTAGTTTGAAGAGAAAAGGTTGGTGAATCTTGAAGACTTGCCCACAATAACTGCGTCTGGAGTAGTGATTTAAGAATTCTTTTAATAGCAGCAGCAAAAACTAAAACATTCAAACAAAAAAGATCCTGGTGTGATTTTTTTAGCTAGAAAAGGATCTGGAGACACTGTCCTGATTTTTCGTCCTTTATTCTTTCCCATTGAAATAAACGACTAATTGGCACAAATTAAGTTTTATTTCTTTTTGGAGGGTATATGCTGACAAGTGACCTTATTACTTTTTGTAAATCATCTTCCAGGAAGAGAAAAAGCAGCGATGAGAAAGATTTTTCCCCTAATAATTTATTTGACAAGTTAAGAGCCAGGGGAAAATGCAAAAATAAATAAAATCCAGCCCTGATTTCAGAGGCATTACAACATCGTACAAGGGCCAGACAGTCGTGGATACTGTAACTGTGATATAAGGAGATGTTATGGTTTCCCATTTAGCAATGCACTGGGAAACTGCAGAACAAAAGGTTTTATATTTTCATTAAAGTTTAAGGTTAAAAAAAGAAAAGGAGGGCAAAAAATGCCTATATTACAGTACGTTATCAAAATCTTCTGAACAGATTTAGCAATAATCAATGATAATTTTTTAAGTAGCACAACCTGTATTAAGATGTTAGTCAGTGAAATGAAATTTTTTTTGTTTTGTTGTGTCTATTTGTCAATTTGCTTTTAGTTTTTTTTTGTTTTTTTTTTTTTTTTGGTACGCAGGCCTCTCACTGTTGTGGCCTCTCCCGTTGCAGAGCACAGGCTCCGGACGCGCAGGCTCAGCGGCCATGGCTCACGGGCCCAGCTGCTCCGCGGCATATGGGATCTTCCCGGACCGGGGCACGAACCCGTGTCCCCTGCATCGGCAGGCGGACTCTCAACCACTGTGCCACCAGGGAAGCCCTGGTTTTTTTTAAATTTATGTATTTATTTTATTATATTTTTGGCTGTGTTGGGTCTTCGTTGCTGCGCCGGCCTTCTCTAGTTGCGATGAGTGGGGGCTACTCTTCATTGCAGTGCGCGGGCTCAGTAGTTGTGGCTTGGAGGCTTTGGAGCACAGGCTCCATAGTTGTGGCTTATGGGCTTAGTTGCTCTGTAGCATGTGGGATCTTCCTGGACCAGGGCTCAAACCCATGTCCCCTGCATTGGCAGGAGGATTCTTTTTTTTTTTTTTTAGGAGGATTCTTAACCACTGAGCCACCAGGGAAGTCCAGCTTTTAGTTTTTGTGGGTTTTTTAAATTATTTATTTATTTATTTATTTATTTTTGGCTGTGTTGGGTCTCTGTTTCTGTGCGAGGGCTTTCTCTAGTTGCGGCAAGCGGGGGCCACTCTTCATCGCGGTGCGCGGGCCTCTCACTATCGCGGCCTCTCTTGTTACGGAGCACGGGCTCCAGAGCGCAGGCTCATTAGTTGTGGCACACAGGCCTAATTGCTCCGTGGCATGTGGGATCTTCCCAGACCAGGGCTCGAACCTGTGTCCCCTGCATTGGCAGGCAGATTCTCAACCACTGCGCCACCAGGGAAGCCCGGCTTTTCGTTTTTAAAATTCTTTCCCCAGCCACACATTCCCTGAGGCCATTTTCAGGCACAGTGGATTCACTTTTATGTGGTATTTAGATGACAGCAAAGATTGATGCAGTACACATAAATTATAAAACTTTTTTGGAAATAATTAGAAAAGCAAATACTCTGAGTTAAGAACAGAAAAAATTAGGTAAAGCAGAAGCTAAGGTGTTTGTGATCAAGTCCAGTACAGACCAGGAACGTAACGTGGGAGTTTATGGAAATGCAAACCTGAGACTCAGAAGAGTGAGACGGGCTAGAGAGTTTCAAGCACATTGGCAAGAAGTGATCACGGGCAGAGCTAAGACTGTATAACCTGTGTCCCGGGAAAAGTGAGGATGGGGGTTTGGGAAATGGAGAAATGTTTAACTATATCAGATAGCTTAAGTAAAGTTTTCTCCAAACTTTCTCATCCCAACTATTCAGGTCTGCACCTCCTGGGATCATACTGGGACCCCAGAGACCAGCATTAACAGCTCTGGAGGGTGAAGCCAGAAGAGGCTCTGAACATGTGGATGGAGGACCAGAAAGGGGAAAAACTACTCTTAGGATCTATTTTGTTATAGAGTAAAATTAATTTATTTAAGATGCTAGAAAAGGAGGAGAGAAAGAAAGCTTCTAGCTACAGTATATGACAAGAAGTGGTCCCTTACTATTAGTGTAACGTGTATAAGATGCCACCAAAAGCATTTTAATTTAGTGTACTCTTTTCTTTCATTAAATGTAAAAATACGAACAAGGGACTTGGTAAAGACTACGTAACTTGTCATCACACAAAGATTGTTACTTAATTATATCTTCTTCTGCTCTGTACAGAATTAGTTTTGCTTTATACAGAAAAGCCACTCTGGGCCTCTCCTATAGAGATGGCAAGCACTGACATTCTAGTATTAAGAGAATAATGGTGAAGATGCCTCCACTATTTAAGTTGAAAGCAGCATGTTGATACTTGGCTCTTCGCCAAGTATTAGGACTATAAAAAAGATACTCACATCCCATATATATATAATATTTTTTTAGGTATGATAGTGACAACAGTAAACCATTAGTTAGACATCCTTTGGTTATAGTAATTTTCTTAACAATAAACAACTTTTACTTCAGCTATTTCCTACAACGCATTTAAAAAATATATATGTTGGTAAAAACCCAGCCATGATTTCCTTACAAAAGTTCCTAGTGTCAGTCTGCTGAGAATTAGAATGTGCCACCTCCCAGCTGCCACCCTTTCCTCCCAGGGAGTCTCCTCTCTTGTAAGGATGTCAGCAAGACACGTCTTCTGGGGTTTAAACAGCCAGCTTGGGGGCACCCAAACTGGCCCACCTTGCAATGATTCCATTTGCCACCATGTTTGAAAACATCTGTATAGCATGTTCTGAGAAACTTTGTAAAATGTCTTCACTATCATTCTCCAACTGTAAGTGATCTGACAACACCTGCAGAAGTTTGGGCTGCTTTTGTGCTGATTAATGTTCCAAATTTAATTGTCATTAGCTAGAGTTGGTAAATCTGAGGATAGAATCTATTGAATCGTGGCCCAGTCTCCCACATTATGTTTCTGAACTGTGAATTCTTTCATGTTTTCTGGAACTCAGGTCTAGGGGGAACTTTAAGTCAAGAAAGGCACAACCTGCTACTATGATCACAACTAACAGAAATAAATTGATCTACAAGTGAGCCCCAGAGTTGAGGTACCTGCCCAAGTTATGATCAGGGGCAGGGGAAAAATACTCCCACTGAATACATTTTAAAGAAGACAAAACAAAGCTATATTTTGGAATATATCCTGTGCTCAATGTACTTATTTTTGTTGTTTTTATTTTTGGCCACGCCACGAAGCTTGTGGGATCTTAGTTCCCTGACCAGGGATAGAACCCAGGACCTTGGCAGTGAACGCATGAAGTCCCAACCACTGGACCGCCAGGGAATTCCCTTCGTTGTTTTTAAATGAAGTAAATTGGCCGGGCATAAAATTAAATTTTCTCATGATGGCTAAATTGTGTCCTATGTGTACATAGGAATTAATATTTTCACATATAATATACTGGAGAAATAAATTCACTTCAAAATGACTGTCTCCTTAATGCTAAAAACTGGGAACAAAGTTTGGCTGATCCATGATTCCTAATGCATTTGGCTAATGTGGTGCCTTAACTTTAGTGTATTCTCCACAGACCTAGGCCTCTTTCTTGGCTTTTAGGGATCTCTTTCCTACGAGGGTGACACTTCCTTATTATCTTGAGTCCAGGGACCACATCTTATTCATCTACAGAGATGATGCCCATATTACATGGTACAAAGTTTTATGCAATCAATTCTTAATAACTTTTTATTAAATGAATTTTCTTTATATCTAATAAGTTTTTTAAATGAATTTTCTTTGTTCTTAATAAATTTTTTTGAGGGCTTGTCGCTCAAAAATTTTATGTGCTTTTACTATCCCATTTCACAGATGAGGAAACTGAGGCTCAAAGAGACTGAGTAATAAAATCAAGGTCCCAAAGGAAGAATTAGGCCAGCATTCACAGTGAGGCCGGGTAACTCCAGAGGCTTTGCTCTTAATAACTTTACTGTATGCTTATTTCCTACTGGTTTGCTCAATTAAAAATCCATTGAGTACCTGCCATGTGCTAAACTCTGTTCCAAATATCAGAGACAGAGCAGCAACCAGACAGACCAGGCCTGCACTCTCCTGGAGCTTGCACTCTAGGGTGGAGAGTTGGAAAGAATAGAGGGAGAAGGGGTAGGGAGAGAGAGAAAGAGGAATGGAATTGCCCAATCATACAGGAACTCTATGTTTAACCATTTAAGGAAGTGCCAGACTGTTTTCCAAATCAGCTGCACCATTTTGCATCCCATCAATGAAGTACGTGGGTTCCAATTTCTCTTCATCTTTGCCAACATTTGTTATTACCCGACTTTTTTGAAAAATAGCCAAAATGAACTTCATTTTTAATCTGATGTAATTACTTCTAAAATAAAACCACGGATAATGTCACAAATCACTCAGATTAAGGAAAAAAGAAAGTCTTAAATTTCCAAGCCCTAATTAAGCCCTAACACGGGCTGCAGAGCTTCTCCACGCTGTGTGGGACAATGGTGCCCAGCACTCAGTGTCTGGGACACCCACCAGCTATTTGGAGGCAAGTTTCCCAGATGGTCTTTAAATGATCAATCAGGCTACTTTTCATCACAAGACCCTTTCTCACACATCTTCCGCCCTGCTGTGTCGGTGAAAAAACAGGTGAAACGCTAACTGTTATACAGGCAACAGAAAGCCAACTGAGAAGTATGGGTTCATCTTTCTTTCCTATACATTTGCATTTTACAAGGGTCATATCTCATTAAGACAAAAGTAGATCACCAGTGCATTAGATCTTTACCAGAAAAAAGAAAGTCACCTCTCTATAAGTGGCTTATAACAGAATTGGGGTTATTTTTAAATTAAAGAAATACAAAATAAATTCTTATATACTGGGGGTATATTTTTACATCTACAGTGTAATTTTTACCTTTTAAAAGATATGTTCCAACTCTTGGGAATATTTTGTTTGTTTGTTTGCGTTACGCGGGCCTCGCCGCTCCGCGGCACGTGGGATCTTCCCAGACCGGGGCACGAACCCGCGTCCCCTGCAACGGCAGGCGGACTCTCAACCACTGCGACACTAGGGAAGGGAAGTCCCCCCCTTGGGAATATTTTAAAACCTGGCCTAAAACAGTGTGTAAACTGCATCCATTTAGCAATTACGTTACACATTGTACAAAATGTAACCGTAATATCTAAAACCCCAGCATAGCAACCTCAGCCAACTGTATATTCCTGCAAGAAAATGTTACATAAAACTGGGTTTGTAATAAGAACAAGAACTGACTATACATTTGGACTTTCCCCTTTCTCTGTGTTATGATTAAAGAACTGCCAAACTCAATAAAATAACCAAGCATATTTGTACTAAAGGTTAAGAAAGGAGTGAAGTGGGTTTCAAACCAGGGCTTCATGCTCTTTCAACTATGAAAGAACATCAATAAAATGTAACTGAAAATTCTTACCTTAAGAATTCTTTAGATGGTAGTTACATGAAATTCTTGTTTCCTGGTTTTTCACTTAGTGCTTTGATCTTATAACTATTTTCCTTGTCAGGAACTCCCACTGACTCCAATTTAAATAAATAAGGTTTGTTTTGAGATCCACTTCCATGGGAAGGCACTGATGAGAAGCCTTTGCTGTACTTAGCATATATAGCAGAGTCCTTCCACGATTTTCCTTTGCCAATTACCTTGACTATCTCTCATTTCTTTTCCAACAACATTTGTGACTTTCAACAGAATGCTATATTAAAATCATACTTAAAGTAACTTGTATCATTCATTTGAAGACCTCACAAAACTTGGTTTCTCATAAAATAAAACATCTCCCTGCCCATGCTTTCCAAGTGCCATGAATGTATAAACTTCTGTTTGTTGAGAAGGTTAAGAATTTTTCGTGCAGGACCTACAATGGAGAAGAATCTGAAAAACAACATATATATGTAAATGTGTAACAATCACTTTGCTGTACACTTGAAACTAACACAACATTGTAAATTAACTATACTTCAATTTTTAAAATGGTTAAAAAAAGAAAATGACACTGACTTCAGCAGGGCATTGGGGAGCTCTTTGCCTTGAGGGAAAAGTCTTCACATCTTGCCTGGGGTGGTGGTTACATGCATGAATACATTTTGCCCACCTCACTATTTCCTTAAGATTCATGCATTTCATTGCATGTAAATTACACCTCAATAAAGTTGCTTTTGTTTTAAAGAATTCTTTTGTGCAGGAAAAGACCTTTAAAATGATCTCTACGCCACTAGTTCTCAAAATACGGTCCTCAGGCAACCTACAAACTTGTTAGAAATGCAAATTCTCAGGCCTCACCTGGAGGTACTGAACCGGAAACTTGGGGGCTGGGCCTAGATGACTAGTTTTGAACAAGCCCTCCAGGTGATGCATGGTAAAGTTGGAGAATCACTCGTTTAGGCCAACACATTTTTTTTTTTTTTTTTAACAATTGAAGCATCTAAGCCTAAAATCGTAAGTGTCAGAATTGAGATTCCATTCAAAATCTCTTGCAGGCTTCAAGGTGTGAAACACATCAAGGCAAATTTCACCTGCTTTTTCCCCTTGACCCTGCTTGGTTAGTTCCATTTGGTTCAGAGTTGTGGGTTCCAAAAAGGCTGGACTCAGCAAAGAGAACTCAGTGATAATTATTTTCAAAATCCTGTCCCAATCCCCCTTATTCCCCCTACCTCCACTTACATGATTTGTTGGAAAGTAAGCAGAGCATTGAATTTGGACACTAGAGTTCAGCCCCAGCTCCATCTCTACCACTAACAGCTAAATACCTTCAGACAAATCAGCTCCTTTCTCTTCTGCCTTCATCTGTATAAAAATAAGAGTTGTATTCGATTATATTAGAATTAAAGATTCTCCATACCTCAGAAATTTCATGATTCTCTGACCCTGACTTCTACACAAATTTTCTCATTTTCACCATGCCAGGTGGAAAAAAATCGATTCCCTGGTGACCAGAAAATCTATATTCCCAATGCTTTTATTCCACAGTTTCCCTCCATCCTAAGCCTACGTTCTTTAAAAAATAGCTAGCGAGCTAGGGAATTCCCTGGCCGTCCAGCAGCTAGGACTCCACGCTTTCACTGCCAGGGGCCCGGGTTCAGTCCCTGGTGGGGGAACTCCCACAAGCTGTGCTGTGCAGCCAAAAGCTAATGTGCTGTCATTGTTCAAATGTCAAACTATATCGCGCTGTGATCGTTAAAGCAGAATTTAAAGCATGAATCATAAAACAATCAAGAAAAAAAAGATTGACCAAAAACACTGGATGTTTTAACTTTTCCAAGAGTGGAAATTTAACACGCATAGAAGTTCAGTCTGAATTAATATTTGCATCATTTCCTTAGTGGATTTGATCACAGTCCAAAACAGCAAGAAAATTTTAAAAATACTTAAAGCAAATAGTGTTATAATATAGGTTAAATCATTGGTAATTAGCAAAGTCAACAGCTTTTCAGTTTGCTCACGTGGTGGCGTCTGTTTACAGACATCGTATTCAATACATAGATGCCACTATACAGCTACGCAAAACAACTTACAACTTCAGTTAAACTAAAGAGGAATAGTCCAGAAAGTGGAACCACCTGGACTGACAAAAAGTCACAGCACCAGTGGAGGGGGCTAGATGGTCCAAGGACTGCACTTACATTGACCTCTGATCATATTTTCAAGCCAAGCATCTGTACAGGATATCCACATCTGAAGTGTTGATGTATTTCATAGACTTAATATCAAGGAGATAACATCATTAATAAACCCCATGCAGTGTCTTTCCATCTCTTCTCATGACTCTCCTAATAATTGCCATTTAACAGGAAAAGGTCACTTTCCAAGAAAAGTCAAAGAGAGCTGCATGGGTGAAGATCTTTTTCTTACCCATCAGCAACAGATACTGCTTCCTAACTTAAACACAAGTCTAAAGCCATAAATTTATTCTGGATTTTTAACTTCTGTGTAAGAAAGCTTTCCTAAGGATAAGAACCTTAACAGTTAGATACCAAAATAAAGATGTTGCAAACTCCCAAATGAAACTTGAAAGTATGTGAGAAAAAGGAAGAGAAGGAAAAATAACAGTACTTGAAGAAATTTCACAGGTTGTTTCATTAAAACAAGCAACAGCAATTTATAGAAAAAAAAATTGTTAAATCAGTATCACAAAGGATTAAATTAACTTCTTTTATTAATAGCTACATGAAAATACTTGTACATTTTATTTATTATATAAAGAAAACAAGATATACAAAAGAAGTTTAATTCATCTAATGACTTCAAAGATAGTGGACGTTAAAAAAATAAAAGCACAGGGTTTTAATGGCAATATCAGCAGTTGCGCGTCCGCCTGCCGATGCAGGGGAACCGGGTTCGCGCCCCGGTCTGGGAGGATCCCACATGCCGCGGAGCGGCTGGGCCCGTGAGCCATGGCCGCTGAGCCTGCGCGTCCGGAGCCTGTCCTCCGCAACGGGAGAGGCCACAGCAGAGGGAGGCCCGCATACCACAAAAAAAAAAAAAAAAAAAAAAAGTCAAGGAAGACAAGAAGCCAAAAAAAAAAAAAAAAATAAAAAAAATAAAAGCACAATATTTTAATGGCAATATTACTTGTATTTGTTGAGCAAGGGCTTTAATTCATCTAATGACTTCAAAGATAGTGGACGTTAAAAAAATAAAAGCACAATATTTTAATGGCAATATTACTTGTATTTGTTGAGGAAGGGAAACTACTTACAAAGAAAAATAGCACAAATTTTAAGTAATTTTTTAGGATAGGCGTATTATATGCATATTATATGCTTTCAAAATATGTTTTTAGGGAATTTTCTGGCGGTCCGGTGGTCAGGACTTGGCGCTTTCACTGCCAAGGGCCCAGGTTCGATCCCTGGTCGGAGAACTAGGATCCCACAAGCCGCACGGTGCAGCCAAAACTAATATATACGTATACATGTTTTTAAATGGAAAAAAGAGAATGAGCTGGGTATTTAAATCCATCAAAATATACCCTAATTGGATGCTGTGACATATAAATTGTGTATCAAAACATTGTACATCATTGACTATTCCTCAGTCTCCTACTGGATGTAACCAAATCCCATAGCTCTGAGTAAAGGAACCCCACATACGGATTGGACCTAGAAGTAAACTGACATAGCCACCATCACCATCACCATCACCAATGCCATCCTTTCCAAGGTAAGGTCCCTTTTCCAGGTAAGAGTCTTCAGGCTGGACCAGACTCAGGTCAAGGTGGGCGATGGGTAGGGAGCCCCCCTCCCAAGCATATACCAGGACAGCTCTCTTGGGTACTGTTTTCCTGTCAAGTCTTATCGTTGTAATATGACTTCTGTTGTTCTTGGGCGCAGTACAGAGACCAGTTTTGGGTAAAACCGTTTGCTTAAAAAAATACTTCAGGGGGGAAACAATATCACTGAACTACAGAGTAACAAAAACCTTAGAAGTCTTAGGAGTTCCCAAACCCCTCTATCACCTCCCCCCAGGCAGCTTTCTAAATGTCATCACCTCCTCCTGGCCCCATCCTGCTTGCACCTCCAGGCCCTTGCTGGCAGAGAAGCTCCTCAAGTAGCTCTCCAAGACAATACAGTTCATAAGGTAAGAATCCCTTCAACTCCTTCTGTCTCTGTTTCAAAGTCTTTCTCTCTCCCCATGTGTACAGCCTACCGGCTGCCTGCCTGCTGTGGTACCAGGCATTATGCCAGGCCCTTAGCACGTGTGAGCCAATTTAATCCCAAGGGTCACTCTCTGCTTTACAAAAAAGGCTCAGAGAGGTTCAGGAATTCACCAGAGTTTCTTCATTTATGTGTTCCTCCTCTGTGTCTAAAAAGAACCATCCCAGAGTTGATAACACTGTGGTGCATAATTGAAATTTGCTGAGAGTAGAACTAAATGTTCTCACCAGAAAAAAAAAAAAAAAAAAGTAAATATGTGAGGTGATGGGTGTAAGTCCCTGGAGGGGATGGGGGAGAATCTTTCACGACGTATACACATATCAAATCAGCACGTTGTACACTTTACGTACCTTACAATTATATTTGTCAATTATGCCTCAGAAAACTGGGAAAAAATTTTTAAAAAGATAAAATAAAACGGGGACTTCCCTGGTCGTCCAGTGGTTAAGAATCCGCCGGACGCAGGTTCAGTCCCTGGTCAGGGAACTAAGATCCCACATGCCACGGGGAAACTACGCCCGTGCGCCACAACTACGGAGCCCAAGCGCTCTAGAGCCCGTGAGCCACAACTAGAGAGGCTTTGCACTGCAAGTACTGAGCCCGCGTGCTCTGGAGCCTGAGTGCCTCAACAAAGAGCCATGCGCCACAACGAAGGACCCCGCATGCCGCAACAAAGATCCCATGTGCCGCAATTAAGACCCGATGCAGCCAAATAAATAAATTTAAAAAAAAAAAGATAAAACGAAGCATCCCTATCAACTCTTACACACACACGCACACACACACCTGTGCACACACACCCATGCCTCTCACCTCTTCTGGGGATTTCATCCATTGCTCCATCCTCCTGTGACTTCCCTTTTTTCTAATCCAGTCTTTCCATTAACCCCTGTGATGATAAACTTTATGTGCCAGCTTGACTGGACTGAGGGATGCCCAGATAGCTGGTGTTTCTGGGGCCTGTCTGTGAGCCTGTTTCTCCATCAGCGTTTGCACCTGAGTGAAGAGTCAAGAGCTCCACATCCCCTGCAAGGGTGGCACCATCAGTCTCTTGGGGGCCCGCCTGGAACGGGAAAGCGGAAGGAAGGGCCAATCTTCACTCTTTTCTTCTGGAGCGGGACGTCCATCCTCTGCTGCCCCGGCATGTCGGCACCGCTGGCTCTCCAGCCTTCGGACTCCCGGCCTTAAACCAGCAGGCGCCCGGTTCTCAGGCCTGTGGGTTGGGACTGAACCACCCCACCGACTTTCCTGGGTCTCCTGACGGCATTACATTCCAGAAATGTCCTAAGTGCCACCACTTGGCAACATCCTCGGTGCCAAACGCCTAGGCCTGCTCCAGGCCCAGCACTCCGACCTCACCCACCACCCAGGCCTCCTGACGGTCCTCCCCGCCGTGTCTCTTGTCCCAACAGACTCTCTCCATTAATAGCCAAGGTGCCTCAAGAGAAAACATCAAGCCCCCGTTTAAAACCTCCAGTAGTTTCCCAGAGCCATTAAAACACAAAAGCTGAACGCTTTGCCCTGCCCAGCGAAGCCCTGTGCGAGCTGATGCTGCCTGGGTTTCCAGCCTCCCCTCCTGCAGACCTGCTCCTGCCTGGCGTTCCCTCCCACCCCCCACCCCAGCTCATTCCCCCCGCTCCCCGCCCCCGACGGCTCACCCGGGTGACTGGGCGCTGCCCCTCCCCTCACTCAGGTCTCAGCGTCCTCCCCCCCAGGGGTCCCGTCCTCTGCACAAGGGCCCCTCCCTCACTTCACCGGCCTTGTATGTTGTTTATAACATTTGCCACCGTCTGAAAATGTTTATATACGTTCAGATTTATGTCTGTCTCCCCGACTAGATTGGGGCCCCTGAGGACAGCGTTTTAGTCACTGTTTTGCACGCCCCCCTGCAATAACAGTGTCTGACACAGTCGAGCTCTTCCATAAATATTTGCTGAAAGAACATATTGAATCCATTTGGCTTGTTCCTCTCCGTTTACACACATTGTCTTGTTACTCTCCCTAAAACACTCTTCTTCCCAGTATGCATTCCAGGGAGCCCCATTGGTTTCCTGCATTTCACCCCAAATTGCCTTGAAAGAGTCTCCTCCTCGTCAGCCCCGCCTCAGCTGCTGCGGCTTTACCTCTAATCCCATCACTTTATTAAAACTACATACGCTGTGCCTTCCTGGTGGCAAAATCCAGTGGCCTCTTCCAAATTCACATGCTACCAATGACTTTACAGCTTTTGTCTTTTCATCTTTGGATCTCCGGAGCCTAATTCCACACCGGGCCCAGGATGAGTGCTTAATTGCTGTCGAATGAATTAATAATTAATTCACTAATTTGACCCAGATTATCACGGACGCTTTCCTGAAACTCTCTCTCCTTTGCTTTCCACGACATTGTCTTGCTTCTTCCCAGTTGGCCACTTTACGAACAACATTCTTCTTTCTCAGTCTTTTTTACTGGGCTTTTCCTCTGCCATCCATACATGTCCTTCGTAATATTCGCGCCAAAGGAGACCTTATCCAGCCCCATAGCTTCACATATCACTCATCTATTGAAGACTCTGCAATCTGTACCTCCTGCCCCAATCTCTTGCTTAAGCTCCAAGTAGATACCCCCAACATCCAAAATATATCTTGATGTTGATCACGCATAATTACATCACGTTAAACTTGTCCGAAATGCAGTCATAATCCCATTCTCAGTTCCCAATCCACTCCAGTCTCAGGTGTGTTTGCAGTAGCCTCATGCAATCAGTCGCCCAAAACTGCAGCCTCAAAACATTGCCCTCTGTTCTCTACCGACTCTGCAAAACACTTGAAGCAGGAGAAAGGGGGGAAATGGGAAAGGGCAAGTGAGCATTTTATATTCTACTTTATACCATATTCTTCGAGTTTACAAATAACAACAGTGAGCGGAATGTTTCACACATTCCAGCGGAGACGTGCAGAACAATGTGATTTCTTTAGGTTGGTCTTTTTCATAAGTCTACTTAATAGAAAAACAAATTACGGTCGGTTCACATCTGTTAAAAGCGTAGCTCAGTCTAGTAGCTGAAATAGCACATGTAGGGAATGCCAAGTCTCTCCGGAAAAAATGCTTAAGAAGCCTGCTCATCCTCTCTGTCTTTCTTGAAGTGTGTGTTGGTGTACAGGAACAGAAGTATGGGACGGATATGTCTCTGAGGTTTGGGGGAGATGCTACGGTTCTCAGATCCACACAGCATCATCCAGCGTTCCTCGGCATCCTAGGTGTTTGTGGGACCTATAATCGGGTCCTTTGGGCTTGGTCAGGACCAGAAGGGCCCTGTGGCTGCCCCCCACCTCACCTGGGCTCCGGCCGGCTCTCTTCCCTGACCCAAGTGCCCTGGGCTCCGAGCCCTGCCGCAGGTCGCCTTGCCATGCTTCAACGGGCCCCAGGCTGACTTAGCTTCGTGGTCACACAGAAACTGAGGCTGAGCCTCAGAAAGTATCCATGCTGCTGTATTTTTCCAAGGCCGCGCCCTAGGGTGGCTGTGGCGATACCTCCTCAACTTGCCCTCGATGTAACCCACTGATTTAATGGGTCCCCACCCTCTCAGAGACTCAGGACTGATGTCTGGCTCTCCTCCCTCTCCTTACCCTTCATACAAACACTCTCGGTCTCCCTTCGCCTCCCCACCCTCCCCAGGGCCAGAAAACGAACAGGTGGACTTTTCTTGCACTCTACCACCATCCTGTCCTTCTCTTCCTGACTTCATCTACCGTTGAGGGCAGGGGTCTCTCCTCTACGCTGTGGGAAAATTCTGTAAGCTCTCCTCTCCAAGCTTATTTGTTGGTATGCTAAGAAAGGAATTAAAAGAATTTGGAAAGTATTTTCTCAAGATAGCCTGGCAAGTCTGATAGAAATTAAAGCAGCTGAAGTGGACTTAATCAAGCAGGCTAAAGGAATTTTGATTGATCCTAAAGGTAACATGAAGAGCCACTGACTTATGAACATGATTGTATTTCCTTTGGCTGCAGTGTAGAGAGTGGATTAGACGCTAGGTCTTCCCTGATTTTGCACCCGTGACACTCATAGAAAATGGCAATATTGTAAGACTCCATGAGGGAACAGAAGGAGGTGGCCCCAGGCCCTTCCACGAGGGCTGAGGGGATAAACACACCTGGAGTGCATTCATGGTTACGCATCGATAAAGTAGGAAGTACAAGTCCGGAAGGCAGGAAGCCAGTTAAAAGGCAATTGCCATATGACCCAGCAATCCCACTCCTGGGCATATATCCTGAGAAAACTCTAGATGGAAAAGATACATGCACCACTATGTTCATAGCAGCACTGTTTACAATAGCCAAGACGCGGAAGCAGACTAAGTGTCCATCGACAGACAGATAAATGGATAAAGAAGATGTGGCACACATATACAAGGGAATATTACTCAGCCATAAAAAAGAATGAAATAATGCCATTTGCAGCAACATGGATGGACCTAGAGATGATCATACTAAGTGAAGGAAGTCAGACAGAAAGACAAATACCATGTGACATCAAATATGTGGAATCTAAAGAAGTGATACAAATGAACTCATTAATAAAACGGAAACAGACTCACAGACATGGAAAACAAACTTATGGCTACCAAAAGGGAAAGGCGGGGAGGGATAAATTAGGAGTTTGTGGGATTAGCAGATACAAACTACTATATATAAAATATTAGATAAACAACAAGGTGCTACTGTAAATTACAGAGAGCTACATTCAATATCTTGTAATAAACTGTAATGCAAAAGAATCTGAAAAAGAATATATGTATATAATATATATACATACTTCAATTTTTTTAAAAAAAGGCAATTGCAACAATTCATGCAAGAGATAATTGTCTAAGTTTCAGGACAGTTCTCAAAGTAAAACAAACAGGAAATTTAATACTCTCCTAAGTGGACGAAAAGTCAGAAGAGAAACTTAGATTTCTGAATGAAATTTCACAGCTCATACACCAAGATGGCTTCTAACAGTATGTGATGCTAGGATATTAGGTAGCAAGTGACAGGATTAATGGAGATGATGAGGAAAGAAAAAAAAAAAGAGAGAGAGAGAGATAATTATCTAAACAGTAGTTCTCTGTGGCAGTGGATATGGGGAAAAATGAATGGATCTGAGGGATACTAATTAGATAGAAGAAGGACCTTGTGTTTGACTGAACAGCTGAATAAAAAGTGGTACCAATTCATGGAGATTGGAAGGAGTTTCCAAAGCAGTGGGGAAGATGTTGTTCTTGCAAAGTCTGAAGTAAGGAAGGTATTACTATGGGGCAAAGGAGTTGCTGATAACAAAGACCCTAGAGATCATGTTACCCAACCTGCCCATTTTACAGATAATAAGAATTCTTACTATTTACTGAGTACCTCCTCTTTTTTAGGCAATGACCTGGTTGCACAACAGATATGATGGCATTAATTCACAGGAAACTCTATGAGGTAGCTATTTTTACTTTAGAGGGAGGGAGTGGAATCCCTGAGAGATTCCAAGGGGGACTTGCCTGGACAATTCAGAAATTCAGTCCCAGAGCCAAGATTCAGACCTGACCTCTCTGCTGCCCCAACCAGTCATTGTTCCCCTATCCTGCACAATTTATTTTTTAAAGTTGCAAATCTATGTATATTTTACCACTTCCAAAATGCTTCCATTTTATGTGTAAAGTCATAGAGACAGTTAAAAGTGAACCAGGATAAGGCCCAGGGTTCCACCTACCCTTCAAGCTTCTGTCCCGCCCCATGCCTTTTCCTTCCTGAGCAAAACGCACATTGGAAAAAATGAGACTGTTTTGTTTGTGATCCATGGAGGCTCAACGTTTAACGTACAGCCATACACATATCTCTAGACCCTCCTCACTGGTATCGTATTACCATGCCGACTCCCTCTGCAGAGACGTTTGGGTCCTAGGCTCAGCAAGCCTCTTGGTCATAGAATCTCCCATTTAGTGGTGTCTAGAGTATCACTGGCAGGTAAAGAACGGGGAAAGGTGAGCAACTTCAGATTTTCCCTGAACCAGTTCACATACTGCTTCTTTGAGTCCAATTGTAGGAAGTCCAGTTTTAAGACTTTGAAAATGATTTGCACTTAATTTGCTTTAAACCTGATGTCTTTTCTTCTCGTAGTGAAAGACACAAGATAACTCCCCCCTTTATTAAGGATGCAACGTATACGACACATGAGGCCAAACGCCCCAAGTCAGGATGATGTCGTTTCTGTGTTCAACTTAACCATGACCTAGTCCAAGGGAATGGCTCCTTTCACTCATTATAAAGTCACAGTTTTGCACCTGTGTTAAGATATGCTCCGTGATATGGTTTCACTTTTAAACTATAACATTTCTAATGCCTTAAATTTATGCCACCTTAAGCTGCTTAATGATGTATGTTGCTGGTATAAACAAATGCCAACCTTAGCACCAGCACCGTCGAATTCCTTAGATACCTCAGCACAATTAAGAGAACTAAGTTTCAAGGTAATTACATAGTCTGGATTAATGTGTAATCCTGGAGCACAGTAACCCCCACGGCAAGCAAGCCTGAGCTCCGTTTTGTTACCGGGAGGGTGAGAAGTCAGAGGGGTCAGAGGTCGCCCATCTGAACAGGCTGAAATGAGGAGTTAATGTTTTGGTAACACGACATCTAACACTCCTGAATTCTTCAGCTACAGTCGGAATGCCCCGGGAAACCCATTCCATCCTAGGCCAGGCACACCACCAAAAGGGTTTTTCTGACAGAAGAGAGGGGACAAGTATCCTTATGAAATTTCTTCTAGGGTGTAAACTGGCAACTGTTCTTATAACTCTCACTACTTATTTTCTGGTGAAGAGAAAGGTTTTTTTCTATTTGTCTTTCTCTCATGTGGGCAAAAAAAGCTCTACAAATATTCTGACCACGTATAGGGTTAGCAAATCAGAGTAAAAACTTGGGTGTATTGCTCTGATTGAAGTGTTTTCTGTTTTACTACCATGTAATGATTCTATAGAGGATGGGTAAAATAAGACACACTCCCCACGTTTGAAAGCAGGTTTTAATGTGAGGGAGAAAACAATTACCAATATGTAAAGCAGATTATCAGCCATCTAAATAACTGTCTGGACATTCACATCTTCGTGCCCCGTGAGAACTTCCAGGAGCCTGTGGAAGAAAGTGTCTAGAGTCTGGTAGGTCACCAATGGACAGGCCCACGGTGGCCGGCAGTGAGCGTGTTCCAGGGGCTGACCGGGTTTCATGAGCTTGCCCCCATCTCTCTATTGCTCCTTTGAAGACAGCACCTTGACCACACCTGGCATAGCCGAATGGGGTATCCTGGAAAGTGGCACCACCATCCGGATCCTTCAGAGGGAATCGGGGGAGGGCAGGAGTCTCCCTCAATTCACCCAAACTCCCTGCATTCTCCTGCGCTCAGGGTCTAGCTGCAACCCGGCAAGCAGCAATCGTGGCACTGACCCAAGAACTCAAATTGTCAGATGTGGAGAAAAGGCATTCTGAAATATTGGGACAAGTTTAAAGCCCAAAGTCATATCCAGTTCACATATTCACCACAGCAAACTGCAGCCAAGTACTAGGGAAACATGTAAGGAGAGAGGTTTTGTCCTTTCCCGATTGCCTTATTCACTAGCTTCACTGCATTGATGTCTGTAGTTGTTTATTCCGTCATGACCTAGCTCCTGCTGACCTCCCCAAGTTCATCTCTTGCTCTGGGCACACTGAACTGCTTGCAAATTCCCAAAGACCCTCCCCCTCCTCTTCCTGTCCCCCAGGCATCCTTATTTATTCAGTAAGACTCAACTCTGATATAGCATCCTCCTGAGAACTGTCTCTGCCACCAAGCCGGTCTGGACGTTCCTCCTACGTCTTCCTTTAGGGCTCTGTGCTCCAGGGATCAACCACATAAATTGCATGTCTTTCTGCCTTTTGGCAGAAAGCTCCTTAAATAACAGGGACTGACTCTCATTCGCCGTACCTGTGGTGCTCAGCACAGAGCCTGCAATGTGATAAGCATATAAGATTATTTGCTTTCATGAGTGATCAGATGAAGTTCTTTCTTGTGGACTGCAGTTTGCAGATGACGTGTGTACGGCACGTGCACGTGCATGCGTGAGTGGGTGTGAGGGTGACTACAACGGTGATGAACACCGGGGGAGCCTGGGGGTCAAGACCACCTATGCCCGACGTGTTGAAAGTGGTGGAACCAGAATTCTCAAAACCTTATCGGGAAAAGAATTGATAGTTTCCCATCATCCTCGAGGAGAAAGACTGGAGGGTGAGTCTGGTCTCACAAATGGCTAAAACAAGAGGTTCTAACACTGGATTCTCTCTCTCTCCCCGCCCCCCCCCCCACTCTCTCTGTCTCTCTCTCCATCTCTTATCTCTGCCCTGGATGAAGCAGGTGGCTTTCTCCGAATGTTAAGAGAAACAGAAACCACCACCAGAAACACTGAAATTACATCCTGCTAACTTCGCAGGGAAAGCCATCTTCTTCTCTTGGTCCTAATTTGTATCCTGGAGATACTCTCTTCTGGCTTGTGTCACATGTTTCCCTGCATTTACTTCTGAGCCCTTGACAGGCCTCTTGGTTTTCTAAATAATTCCCACTCCTCCTTCCTTTCCCAACCCATCCCTTGTGTTCGCTATTCTCTCAATAGTCAGTACAACTATTGACTGATCCTCTAATTTACTTTTCTTTCTTTCTTTTTATTTTTTTCTCCTGTTTTCCATCCCAGTGTCTTTTTTTCCTCTCTATTTTTGGGAAGAGTTTGCTCAACTTCATTTTTCTTACCTTCTATTTAATTTTTTAGTTTTGCCATCTTCATTTTAATATCCATTAGGCTCTTTCTTGTTCTCTGACTGTTACTTTTTTAAGCTTTCTCATTTTTTTTATAAGAACTTTGACTCTCATCCTCTCCGAGTATATTAACTAATAGTGAGTGGTTTGTTTATTTGTTTGTTTTTGATGTTTCCTTCTGTTTTCTTCCAAGTTGCCTTTATTTGGGATCGCTCCTGCATCTTAGAGGCTGTCCTCAGATGCCTGGCCATCCCAGGCTCTCTGTTCATATTTGGGCATAAAACACTCAAATGCTGCTCGAAAGTTCTGAGTGTTGCTGGACTTCCAGATAGGGTGACTGTGATGGTTAATTTTATATGTCAACTTGGCTGGGCCATGGGGGGGTCCAGATATTCTGTCAAACATTATTCTGGGTATTTCTTGAAGGTGTTTTGGGATGTGATTAACATTTAAATGGGTAGACTGAGTAAAGCAGATTGCCCTCCCTAATGTGGGTGGGTATCACCCAATCAGTTGAAGGCCTGCATAGAACAAAAAAGCTGACCTTCCCTCGAATAAGGGGGCGTTTCTCCTGCCTGACTGCTTTCAAGGGGGGGGACACTGTTTTTTTTTTTTCCTTCATGGTGTCTTCAGCCTCAAACTGAAACATTATCTCTTCCTTTAAAAGTGTTTCAACCAGCTTCCCAATAATCAGAGTCTAACTGCAGCCCCATTCAGCACCTCTGCTTTCAGGCTGCAGATGCCTCAAATTTCTGAGCCTTTCTAGGGTCCTGCAGTGAGAATTAGCTTGTTGCCGATTGGCTGCCACCTGCCACCCCTGGCAGGTACTTGGCTTTCAGTGTTCTCTCTTTTAGTCTGAGTCAGTTACAACTGGTCCATTCACAGTTCAGTTTCCAAAATCACTTAGAATCACTTGCTGTTACCTCCTCTCTTCTTTCTATCTGTGGTTTGAAGCTTTTAAAAGAAATGTTTTCTTTATTATTATTTTAGTGGGGCTTTGAGAAAAAGCAGAGATAAACACACGTATTAATCTTCTGGGTTTAAGCAGAATTTACAGGGCTGTAATCATATACAAAAGATTGTCCATGCACTACTAATGAGTGTGAGGTTTCTTTTGGGGGTGATGAAATATTCTAAAATTTATTGTGGTTATGGTCGCACAACTCTGTAAACATACTAAAAACCGTTGAATTTTATACTGTAAACAAGTGAATTGTATGGTATTTCAATTATATATCTATAAAGCTGTTATATTTAAAAACCAAAAATAGGGAATTCCATGGTGGTCCAGTGGTTAAGACTCCACGTTTCCACTGCAGGGGGCATAGGTTCAATCCCTGGTCAGGGAACTAAGATCCCACGTGCTGCGCAGTGTGGCCAAAACAAAAAATAAAAAATAAAAGTAAAAGACTTCCCATGCACCTGAAGTCCTGAGCAATACCAAGAAGCAAAGCTGTATACACCAAGTTCAAACACGGATCATGGATGAGCGGGTGGATTAATGAATGTTCGAGAAAAGAAATTATAATTCAAAATCTTTTGAAAAAATCTATCGTTAACTCCTAAGAAAAGCACAAGTTAGCATTTCTATAGACTTTTGTGTTTGTAATCCAAGACAAATACTTAGGTTCCAAAATATGAACTCAAACAATAAATGAAATCAGGAGAGGCAATTCAATACATCAGTTTAAAGATATAAAATTGAGGGTGCTGGAGTGGGTTCACTTTAGCTGCCTGTGTTTTGAACAGCCGTCAAAATAGCATTTTGGGGTGGACAGTTTTTCCAATAAACTTTATTGAATGATTTTTTTCAGATCTTTCTGTATATGCCAGCTGTTAGGTTTTGGGGGGAAACATCTTGTAATTTGAGGACATGTCAAAACCAGAAGGCAAGTTCAGTTCCTATTTCTGCATCAATTAAATTGCTGCCAGGAAGTAGAAGAGCATCCAGGAAAATTTCAATCAGGTACCAGAAATCTACAGGGATAGCTTTGTGTTTTAGTAACCATTTTGTGCATACAATGAGGGGAAATGGCCCACTAGAAGAATAACATCTGGAGTGGTCTGAATGCATTACTGGTCAGTTTGAATGTCACGAGACGGATGACGGTATCATTGTAAAATACGTTTCCGTCGAAGTGCCAGATAGGGTTGGACACAGTATTATTCTGTGTGGCATGGAACATTTGCTCTCCTAACATCCTGGAAAGTGATATTTATTTTTTGGTTTGTGTTTTTGTGACTGGCTGATACTACATTCTTACTTTGTGGGCCAAAACCTCATGCCCCAAGAAACAAAACAGAATCCCCCAAACCCAGCACTAAACAGGCCAGCTGGCCCCCGAGTCTAGTGGAAATGAACTGAGAGAGACTCACATGACCTGGCTTCCTGCCAGAGGCAATTCGCCACAGATGTGAGCTTAATGTGATCATAAGATCTCTGACCTTGAGTTTCCTCCCTTGTTAAATGGGTATAATCCAGCCAGCCTGGCTCACAGGGTGAGGTCAAGGAGCCATAAGATAATGCCTGTGAATGTGATCTATCAACGACACAGTATTAGAAGCGTGAGTTATCATTTTGAGTGGACAAGGATATGACATGTAAGAGGAAAAAAAGGGGGGGAAGAAATAAGTGGGACCTGCTCAATAAAAAAATTCTCACCTCTAATTCTAACAATTTTAAGGTAAAAGGGATACTTGGACAGTATTGATGCCTGCTTTCTATTAAATGTCTGCAGACACTGATTCTCTCATACTGTTTCAGGCGCACACACTAAACCCCCGACGTAGGCTGCCTCCTAGTCCACACCAAAGAACACTAATCTTTAGAGATATTTCAACCATGGCTGCAACTAGCAAGTCAACTTACAGAAAATGCTGTAGAATGTAATTTTATTTACCCAGTTCTGAACGGTCTGGCGTTCCCTACACCGTATACCCTCTGAGGAACTGAGGGGATTCCCGTCTGCTGAGAGTTTAGGTACCTCAGCCACGTGAGGAAAGAGTAGCTCAGTCCACAGCAGGCGTGGTGGGCAGGATCGCAAGGGAGGGGCCGCCCAGACCGAAGACACATAGCTACCCAGTTTGGGATTAGGAGCTAGATAACTGATCCTGAATTTTGCAGAGACACAGAAAAGACTTGATCTATGCATTATAATCAGAGCCAAGCAAACTGTAGATGGTTAGTGGGATACAGGCAGGCCCCTTGATTTAAAGGATCCATGCCTTCCTGGGAGAATCCAGCAGCCCAAGTTCAACTGGGGCAGCGGAGGGGCGGGGCAGGGGAAGGAGATCAGAAGAAGGTGACAAAATAACTATCCTAAAATATTAGTAACAAAGAGAGTTGTCTGAATACTAACTCTAGCTCCTCCACGGTCCCAACTCAGTCTCCCATTTGCATTCTCTCTGCCACCTTCCCCACTCGTGCTACCTTTGATTTGAACAAGACTTCAACAGCATAAAAAAGTCAGAAACAGGGACAAGGGATTTCTTATGCAGTGTTACTTGGGGGTTCCTCCTTCAGAAGACGTTGTAGAGTCGTTTAGACAAAGTCTGCGAGGATTCGAATCCCACCTTCCTCATTTCCATTTCTTCTTCAGATGATCATTAGCAAGTCACTTAACTCCTCCAAGCTTCACTTTCCTCATGGACAAACCGGAGTCCGCACATAATAATATTCATCTTAGAGTGGTGTGTGTACATTAAATGACATAATAACCCATAAGGCAGGTACTCAGCACACGTTAAAAGAGTTACTATTGTTCTTCCTTTACTAATGGGCTTTGTATTAGGGGATTATTCTTTCAGGAAAAAAAAATCAAACGGGGTTGAGGGAGGGAGAGTTATGGTTTTCAAATTTGGCAAAAAGTATCCTATTAAAGAGGGAAAAAAAGTCAACGTTAACTTTGTCAAGAGAGTTCTATATCTCAAACAATCAGCTTCTTGTTCACTGTCAAGTTCGATAAAAGTACACAAAGTCTTAGAGACCCGATAACAAGAATATTCACAGGCTTCTTCCTAAAGCGCCTTGTAATCACTGCCTCAATATTTGGGTAGTCTCAATTGGCTGCTTTTGCTGTTTTATGTCATCTCTCGTTCTCAAGCTGGAATAAGTGGGGGAAATTTCTAAATCAGAACATTTGCTACAACGCTTGTTCTTCTTTCCTACTCTGGTTGTAATAATGAGAGGCTATTAATCTAGAGAAACCTTTCAGAAACTGAATATTGTTTCAAAATCTGCTTATTTACATTTCTCGTGGAACTTTCTGCAGCATGCTGTGTTTGGTAGGAAACATCTGTCTTTGGGGTTTTCGTCACTGAGAGACAGTTTACCACAGGGCATGGCAGGCCTGGGTGCAAGCAGATAACTCCCCAGCAGGGATCGGCCGGCACACACGTGTCCACGGACATCCAACACCGTATCCTCAGGGGAACACTCACGCGTATGAGTAGAGAACACACCGTGGTGTGGTCCAAGGGAAAATGCCCCCAGGGTTTCCAAAAAACGTGTCTGTTAATGATAAGAGGCTAGCCCGCTGTTAGGAGAGTCCTCAGTGCTTTAGCGATGTTGTAACACTGGATGCCCTTCTTAAAACAAGCTCAGGTGCTTTGAGGGATGTGCATTTCAGAAAATTTTAACTAATCAGAGTACTCACTTTCCATTGAGATGTCCCATTTCTGTGGAACTCCTAGGTGAGAAGTATGATGATAGCCTTTTCTTGTTCTGGGCTTTGTTTGCCTAGACCTGGCCTTTATACTTTGGACGAACAAGTGAAATCCGCTATTTTTTTAAAATATCTTTATTGGAGTATAATTGCTTTACAATGCTGTGTTAGTTTCTGCTTTATAACAAAGTGAATCAGCTATACATATACATACATCCCCATATCTCCTCCCTCTTGCGTCTCCCTCCCTCCCACCCTCCCTATCCCACCCCTCTAGGTGGTCACAGAGCACCGAGCTGATCTCCCTGTGCTGTGTGGCTGCTTCCCACTAGCTATTTTACATTTGGTAGTGTATATATGTCCATGCCGCT
>NC_041223.1:12371167-12373229 GCF_002837175.3 Physeter macrocephalus | reverse complement strand
CAATCTGTATATCTTCTTTGGAGAAATGTCTGTTTAGGTCTTTTGCCCATTTTTGGATTGGGTTGTTTGTTTTTTTGATCTTGAGCTGCATGAGCTGCTTGTAAGTTTTGGAGATCAATCCTTGTCATTTGCTTCATTTGTAAATATTTTCTCCCATTCTGAGAGTTGTCTTTTCGTCTTGTTTATGGTTTCCTTTGCTGTGCAAAAGCTTTTAAGTTTCATTAGGTCCCATTTGTTTATTTTTGTTTTTATTTCCATTTCTCTAGGAGGTGGGTCAAAAAGGATCTTGCTGTGATTTATGTCATAGAGTGTTCTGCCTATGTTTTCCTCTAAGAGTTTTATAGTGTCTGGCCTTACATTTAGGTCTTTAATCCATTTTGAGTTTATTTTTGTGTATGGTGTTAGGGAGTGTTCTAATTTCATTCTTTTACATGTAGCTTTCCAGTTTTCGCAGCACCACTTATTGAAGAGGCTGTCTTTTCTCCATTGTATATTCTCACCTCCTTTATCAAAAATAAGGTGACCATATGTGTGTAGGTTTATCTCTGGGCTTTCTATCCATTGGTCTATATTTTTGGTTTTTTTGCCAGTACCATACTGTCTTTTTTTTTTTTTTTTTTTTTTTTTTTGCGGTACGCGGGTCTCTCACTATTGTGGCCTCTCCTGTTGCGGAGCACACGCTCCGGACGCTGGCATGTGGGATCTTCCCAGACCGGGGCACGAACCCGTGTCCCCTGCATCGGCAGGCGGACTCTCAACCACTGCGCCACCAGGGAAGCCCCCATACTGTCTTGATTACTGTAGCTTTGTAGTATAGTCTGAAGTCAGGGAGCCAGATACTCCAGATCCATTTTTCTTTCTCAAGATTGCTTTGGCTATTTGGGGTTTTGTGTGTTTCCATACAAATTATGAAATTTTTTTTTCTAGTTCTGTGAAAAATGCCATTGGTAGTTTGATAGGTATTGCACTGAATCTGTAGATTGCTTTGGGTAGTACAGTCATTTTCACAATGTTGATTCTTCCAATCCAAGAACATGGTATATCTCTCCACCTGTTTGTTTCATCTTTAATTTCTTTCATCAGTGTCTTATACTTTTCTGCATACAGGTCTTTTGCCTCCTTAGGTAGGTTTATTCCTAGGTATTTTATTCTGTGTTGTTGCAATGGTAAATGGGAGTGTTGAGAAGGAGATCTCTTGGAGAGCTTTTGCCATTTGATATTACATGGAGCAGGGAGGTCTCTGGTGGACCAGTGTCCTGAACTCAGTCCTCCCACCTCAGAGGCACAGGCTGACCTTCTTCCAGAGCACCAAGACCCTGTCAGCCACACGGCTCAGAAGAAAAGGGAGAAAAAAAAAAAGAAAGAAAAAAAACAATAATAAAATAAAGTTATTAAAATAAAAATATATATTATTAAAAATTTAAAAGTCATCAAAAAAAGAATGAAGAGAACAACCAAACCAATAAACAGATCCACCAATGATAACAAGTGCTAAATACTATACTAAAGAAAAAAAAAAAAAAACGGACAGACAGAACCCTAGGACAAATGGTAAAAGCAAAGCTATACAGACAAAATCACACAAAGAAGCATACACATACACACTCACAAAAAGAGAAAAAGGAAAAAAATATATATATCTATATATTTTTAAAAAAAGGAAGAGAGCAACCAAATCAATAAACAAATCTACCAATGATAATGAACTCTAAACAGCAAACTAAGGTAAACATAAAACCAGAAACAAATTAGATGCAGACCCCAAGTCTACAGTTGCTCCCAAAGTCCACCGCCTTAATTTTGGGATGATTCCTTGTCTATTCAAGTATTCCAGAGTGGCAGGGTACATCAAGTTGATTGTGGAGATTTAATCCGCTGCTCCTGAGGCTGCTGGGAGAAATTTCCCTTTCTCTTCTTTGTTCGCACAGCTCCTGGGGTTCAGCTTTGGATTGGCCCTGCCTCTAGGTGTAGGTCACCTGAGGGCATCTGTTCTTCGCTCAAACAGGACGGGGTTAAAGTAGCAACTGATTAGGGGGCTCTGGCTCACTCAGGCCGGGGGGAG
>NC_041223.1:12338488-12363930 GCF_002837175.3 Physeter macrocephalus | reverse complement strand
GGCATGTGGGATCTTCCCAGACCGGGGCACGAACCCGTGTCCCCTGCATCGGCAGGCGGAC
The DNA here is from genome assembly GCF_002837175.3 of Physeter macrocephalus. Lineage (NCBI taxonomy): Eukaryota > Metazoa > Chordata > Mammalia > Artiodactyla > Physeteridae > Physeter > Physeter macrocephalus. Next base: position 12,363,869 of record NC_041223.1, on the reverse strand, counting down.
TCTCAACCACTGCGCCACCAGGGAAGCCCCCATACTGTCTTGATTACTGTAGCTTTGTAGTATAGTCTGAAGTCAGGGAGCCAGATACTCCAGATCCATTTTTCTTTCTCAAGATTGCTTTGGCTATTTGGGGTTTTGTGTGTTTCCATACAAATTATGAAATTTTTTTTTCTAGTTCTGTGAAAAATGCCATTGGTAGTTTGATAGGTATTGCACTGAATCTGTAGATTGCTTTGGGTAGTACAGTCATTTTCACAATGTTGATTCTTCCAATCCAAGAACATGGTATATCTCTCCACCTGTTTGTTTCATCTTTAATTTCTTTCATCAGTGTCTTATACTTTTCTGCATACAGGTCTTTTGCCTCCTTAGGTAGGTTTATTCCTAGGTATTTTATTCTGTGTTGTTGCAATGGTAAATGGGAGTGTTGAGAAGGAGATCTCTTGGAGAGCTTTTGCCATTTGATATTACATGGAGCAGGGAGGTCTCTGGTGGACCAGTGTCCTGAACTCAGTCCTCCCACCTCAGAGGCACAGGCTGACCTTCTTCCAGAGCACCAAGACCCTGTCAGCCACACGGCTCAGAAGAAAAGGGAGAAAAAAAAAAAGAAAGAAAAAAAACAATAATAAAATAAAGTTATTAAAATAAAAATATATATTATTAAAAATTTAAAAGTCATCAAAAAAAGAACGAAGAGAACAACCAAACCAATAAACAGATCCACCAATGATAACAAGTGCTAAATACTATACTAAAGAAAAAAAAAAAAAACGGTACATCAAGTTGATTGTGGAGATTTAATCCGCTGCTCCTGAGGCTGCTGGGAGAAATTTCCCTTTCTCTTCTTTGTTCGCACAGCTCCTGGGGTTCAGCTTTGGATTGGCCCTGCCTCTAGGTGTAGGTCACCTGAGGGCATCTGTTCTTCGCTCAAACAGGACGGGGTTAAAGTAGCAACTGATTAGGGGGCTCTGGCTCACTCAGGCCGGGGGGAGGGAGGGGTACGGAATGCGGGACGAGCCTGCGTCGGCAGAGGCTGGCGTGACGTTGCACCAGACTGAGCCGTGCCATGCGCTCTCCTGGGGAAGTTGTCCCTGGATCACGGGACCCTGGCAGTGGCGGGCTGCACAGGCTCCCTGGAGGGGAGGTGTGGATAGTGACCTGTGCTGGCACACAGGCTTCTTGGTTGCTGCAGCAGCAGCCTTAGCATCTCATGCCCGTCTCTGGGGTCCGCGCTGATAGCCGCGGCTCACGCCCGTCTCTGGAGCTTGTTTAAGCAGTGCTCTGAAGCCCCTCTCCTTGCGCACCCCGAAGCAATGGTCTCTTGTCTCTTCGGCAGGTCCAGACTTTTTCCCGGACTCCCTCCCAGCTAGCTGTGGCCCCTTCAGGCTGTGTTCACGCCACCAACCCCAGTCCTCTCCCTGGGAGCCGACCTCCGAAGCCCGAGCCTGAGCTTCCAGCCCCCGCCTGCCCCGGTGGGGAGCAGACGAGCCTCTCGGGCTGGTGAGTGCTGGTCGGCACCGATCCTCTGTGCGGGAATCTCTCCACTTTGACCTCCGCACCCTGTTACTGCGCTCTGCTCCGTGGCTCTGAAGCTTCTCCCCCAACATCCTCCGTCTCCACCAGTGAAGGGGCTTCCTAGTGTGTGGAAACCTTTCCTCCTTCACAGCTCCCTCCCAGAGGTGCAGGTCCTGTCCCTATTCTTTTGTCTCTGTTTTTTCTTTTTTCTTTTGCCCTCCCCAGGTATGTGGGGAGTTTCTTGCCTTTGGGGAGGTCTGAGGTCTTCTGCCAGCGTTCAGTGGGTGTTCTGTAGGAGCAGTTCCACGTGTAGATGTATTTCTGATGTATCTGTGGGGAGGAAGGTGATCTCCGCATCTTACTCCTCTGCCATCTTGACGGTCTCCTTGAAATCCACTATTTTTTAAGATCTAGACTATCTAACAGAGGCCAATGATTTTAGAGAAAAGGAAAAGTACAAAGACTACTGTTCCTATAGTCAGAAGGCAAACTTTCCCAAATGGAGACAAATACTCAATTAGATATTTTTTACATCTATAGATGTTGTTAGTTTTTAATTGAATTAACTGATTAAAATTTCCCAGTGTGATTTCCCAACTCCCTGATACTCTGGAGCAGCACTTGATAAGAAAATAAAATGAGCCTCTCCACTTCTAAAATGCTGTGCCAGAGTTGGACCCCACCACTGGCTCTTCCCAGTGCCACACTCATTGCATCACACCGGGAGCCTGAAATCAATCATGGCAGAAGTAGTTACACCATGGAAATAGGCATATGCTACAAATCAGGGCTTTATCTTCCTCCAGAGAGCAGGCTGTTGAACAGTTACAGGCACATTGCTGTTTCTAGACTTCCTCTATAAAGCTGATGCCATGGGAAGCATGTTGACCACAGCAAGGCCGTCAAGACAGCTGCAACAAAGTGTTGTGTAAGGAGTCAAGGGCCACTTAGGACAGGGGAGTGACCACCTTAGAGTTGGAATATCAAACCTGCCTACTGAAGAAAAACCACCAGAGTGAGGGTTGAGTTATTTCTTTCCATTCTATATATGTGTGTGTGCATGTGGAGGTTTTCTTTTAAGCCTAAGTCTTGTCTTTTATAATTTTTCTAATTTGATTTCATGTCTTGAATTGAACTCATTTTTCAGGATACTTCAATATTTTATTTGGATCATGATTCTGTTAGGCAATTTGTTAATCAAGCTGAGTGAAAGCATTTGGCAACTATAAAACCCAATGTAAACATGAAGTATTAGTAATATATTCATGCAAATTTGACAAATATTCACATCTGAATCACTGAGAATAGTGTTGTAAAGGACAGTGCCTTGGTTTGGGTTTTCCCAATGCAAAGACTTGGAGGCAGATACTTTAAGAGGTGACCCAAGGAAGTCAGAGCAAGGGGCTTTGTGAGGGGTGAGGAGGCAGCGTCATGAAGAGGGCGTCCTAAGCTGTGGACGCAACCCTGCTGGAGACTCGTAGCAACTCTGTAGAACAGGGGTCCCCAACCCCGGGGCCACAGACCGATACGGGTCCATGGCCTATTAGGAACCAGGCCGCACAGCAGGAGGTGAGCAGTGAGCGAGTGAGTGAGGCTTCGTCTATTTACAGCCGCTCCCCATCGCTCGCATTACCGCCTAAGCTCCGCCTCCTGTCAGATCAGCGGGCGCATCAGATTCTCACAGGAGAGGAAACCCTACTGTGAACTGCGCATGTGAGGGATCTAGGTTGCGTGCTTCTTATGAGAATCTAATACCTGATGATCTGAGGTGGAACTCAGGCAGTGATGCTAGTGCTGGGGAGAGGCTGCAAATACATATTATCATTAGCAGAGAGGTCTGACTGCACAGAGACCATAATAGATCCACTGCTTGCAGACTCGTATCAAAACCCTATCAGTGAGCGGCAAGTGACAATTAAGCTGAGTAGACTGGACAATAAGCAACACACTTTGGGTGTCACTGTCTCCCGTCAACCCCGGATGGGACCATCTAGCTGCAGGAAAACAAGCTCAGGGGTCCCGCTGATTCCCGCATTATGGTGAGTTGTATAATTATTTCATTATATATTACAACGGGTGTCACTGTCTCCTGTCACCCCCAGATGGGACCATCTAGTTTCAGGAAAACAAGCTCAGGGCTCCCCCTGATTCTGCATTATGGTGAGTTGTATAATTATTTCATTATATATTACAACGTAATAATAATAGAAATAAAGCGCACAATAAACATAATGCACTTGAATCATCCTGAAACCATCCCCCCAACCCCGCAGTCCATGGAAAAACTGTCTTCCATGAAACTGGTCCCTGGTGCCAAAAAGATTGGGGACCACTGCTGTAGAAGGTACCCAACTGTCCCTCTGAAGGAGGGCATCCTGGCACTCGCCCCGGACTCCCTTCCTCTACTGGTAGAGGGCTGCCCATGGGGATATAACTCCCCAGCACTTCCAGGCTATGAGGCAACTTCCCAGACAACTTCTGAGAAAGCCTGATGCAGAGAAGCAGGGGACTCAGCCTGCAGGTGAGGTGAACCAGCATTGGACGTGCACAGAAAGTCCACCTCCTGTCCACGCCCGCCCCCCTGCCCCGGCACAGCTGCAGGCAGAGCTGCGCAGAGCCATGTGGCCCAGGGCACCAGTGGTATCTGCGGCAGGCAAGATTGAGGGACATATTTGGGGAATTGTTCCTGAGTTCAATAAATCTTTACTAAACTATTAATTCATTGATTAGATCATCCACTGTTTACTCAGCACGTACTATCTCCAGGCACTGTTTTAAGGGCCAAGGTTGCAGTAGTAAATAAAGTAAGTCCCTGCCCTCGATACGCTTAGAATCTAGTGGAGGAAGACAGATTTTTTTTAATAAGTAATAATGTAAAGTCAGTCAGTGATTTGTGCTAGGAAAAAAATTTTTTTAATATAAAAATCAAAAGATTCAGAGGTGATGGACATGGGGTAGGGGCAGGGAGTGTCACTTTAGAAAGGGTGGTCAGGCAGGGCTCACGGATGAGGGACCATTCGAGCAGGATCTTGCATGAGATGAGAGAGGGCCATGCAGGTGTCGGGGGAGGGGAGGCGGCTTTCCAGGCAGAGGGGGCAGTCAGCACAACTGTCTGGAACCAGGACCAACCCTGGTGTGTTAAAGAACTAGGGACAGGTGTGCATTAAGCATGGGATCCAGGGCCAAATGAAAGAAAGATGCTCCTTGCCCGTGTAGAGCTTAGAGTCTATTGGGGAAGACTGTCATTAACTTAAGAATGATCACACAGATGAAAGCAAATTTATACATTGTGGTAAAGGCATAATCAGATTTGTGTTTTCAAATGATTAGTCTGGCTACTGAACGGAGGTTTGAAGGGAGTCCCAACTTGGGGTCCATCTACCATTTGACGCTGTTCATGGTGTTAGGCTTTACTCCTGACTATCAATAATCTGGATGTAGCTCTGGGTGTTTAAGGTAATTCATGACAATCTGCTTCATAGTATGCTTTCTAGGAACACGTTGGTTTGTAAAATTTGGAACCACGTGTACCCTGTCCTCCAGCCCTGCACAGAAAAACTAAAGGGAATCTGAGCTTAAACGCAAAGGTCGTACTGATTTCCAATGCCATGCTAAATAGTAAATAAAGATTCAAAATTCAGTATGATATAGTGAAAAGAACGTAGACTTGGATTTAAACCTACCTAGATTTCAATTCCAGGTCTAATAATTACTAACCTTGTAGTTTTAAACAAATTATTGTACCCTCTAAGCTTCATGGGTAAAAGGGAGATAATAATGTCTACTCTGGAACATTATGGGGATTAAATCAGATCAGGTGTATAAAACATATGATTCATAATAGAGTATGGAAATGGATTATTATTATAATATTGATCACACAATGGAAACACTGCGATTTGTATGTTTTTTTATCTAAACCAAAAAAACAGTGAAATAGCACACCCAGAATGGAAGCTAAGTAAACAAACTAAAAGGAGCTTGTAAATAGATCTAACAAACCAGTTCGGTCCAATTAGCCCAAGACTTATTTAGTATTCATGGGAAATTGGTGGGGGTAGGGAGAAAGGGATACAGTAGAAAGTAAAAGTCAACAGCACGTGGATAATTTCTGGAAAAGCGTTTCTTTCCATATCTTTTGTTTGAGGACAGGTCAGACTGACGATAAAACACAGATGCTGAAGCATCAGACCTAGGAGTAAGATTCTACAAGGTCCAGTCCCCACATGGGAAATGTCTTGATGATCCAGCAGGAAGTTCTTGTTAGTACAAGAATACATGCCTGCCATCTGTCAAGGGAGGCTGTCATCACCTCACTGACTCCCACCCAGCAAGTGGAGCCATCATCATCTTTTACTGGGCCACAGAGATCACAGGAGGAAGCCTGCCCCAGGACTGGCACCACCCAGCAAGGTAAGGCATTCACAGGTGTGTCTGGATCCACTTCAGGTCAGCCAGCTTGAGGCAGCTACACTGGGACCACCCCCAACCCAGAGAAGGCGGTCAGCCCCGGGCAGAATCTCCCACACTAAGGGACTGGAAGCTGGGTACCATGTGCACCTACTTCACTGTCTCTTGGGCATCAAACTTAATCACATTTAGACTGGACCACAAGCAATGACTACAAACCCAACAGGGAAGTGAAAACTGGAAAGAGTACTGAGAGCAAAAGCTTACTGTTGTCTCATCAGGAAAAGCAGCAAAATAATACAGTACATTCAGAAGTACAGGCCAGAGGGCTACAGAGTTTTCAGACCTCGGAATCTTTCAACAGGCCCCCCTATACCCTACTCATCACCACTGACCACAACAGCAATGCGTGCATGTATGGTGTATGTATGCCCATATGTATATGGTGCTGTGTGGCTTGCAACTCATTCTGACATACACGGTTTCATTGTAATCCTTATAACAACTCTTGAACAAAGTTACCATTGTCCTTGTTTTAGAGTTGGAGTCACTGAGCCTCAGAAAAAAATTCATTGGTTCCCCCCAGGATCCATATGAAGTAGATCTAGTGTCAGGGATTTGAACCTAGGACTCCTAACACCAAGTTTTATTTTTGTGGCTACACATTCCATAGAGTTGCAGATCCCAAATTTCCCATTGCATCCCCATGGAGGTATTGCAGCTGTGTGGGGGGAGGGGGACAATGTGCATTTTACTTGAGGCCACATCAGAGAGAGAACCAGAGAATCCATTCAAACAAGCCAAGTGGTCATCAATCCAGAATTCAAGTTGCCGGACCTAAGGAAGTATGTTCTGAAAGTGGGATCCCAGCCAAACTAATTCTTCAACAGCCAAGGTGATCTAGGGCAACTGAGTTCTGTGAGAAAGGAGGCTTCTTCTGCTCTTTCAGGAAAGCATGAAGTGTGGGTTGAGCAGGATTATTTGATGATCCCTTTGAACCTATCAATATAATTGAAGCAAATCATCCAAATTTGATTGAATGCCCTGGTCTTCAACTTTGGTTATGCACTTCTTCAGAGCAATGTTTTTTTTGTTTTGTTTTTAATATTTATTATTTATTTATTTATTTTGACCGCACCAGGTCTCAACTGCAGCATGTGAACTCTTAGCTGTGGCATGAATGTGGGATCTAGTTCCCCACGCAGGGATTGAACCCCAGCCCCCTGCATTGGGAGCATGGAGTCTTACCTGCTGGGCTACCAGGGAAGTCCCCAGAAGCAATATTGTAACAAATTCAATAAAGACTTTAAAAATGGTCCACATCTGTTCACTGCAGCTCTATTTACAATAGCCAGGACATGGAAGCAACCTCAGTGTCCATCAACAGATGAACGGATAAAGAAGATGTGGCACATATATACAATGGAATATTACTCAGCCGTAAAAAGAGACATATATATACTACCAAACGTAGGGTGGATAGCTAGTGGGAAGCAGCCGCATGGCACAGGGAGATCAGCTAGGTGGTTTGTTACCACCTAGAGGGGAGGGAGGGAGACGCAAGAGAGAAGAGATATGGGAACATATGTATATGTATAACTGATTCACTTTGTTGTAAAGCAGAAACTAACACACCATTGTAAAACAATTATACTCCAATAAAGATGTTAAAAAAAATACAAAAAAAAATGGTCCACATCAAAAAAAATCTTAATAAATAAATAAATAAAATTCTCGTAACCTGTTTTATTACTTAATGGAAATGTGTGATGTGGAACCTCTGTCTTTAAATTTGAGGGATGTGTGGATGTTTCCTTTGGTGGCCAGTTTCTCTGCCCTGAGCCTTAATAAACATGTAAGCTCCATGAGGACAGAGATTCTTTTCTGTTTGGATCACTCATATACCCTCAATACCTGGCATATATGGAAGCTCAATAAAAATTTGTTGAATGAATGAATTATGATGATGTAGGAACATTTTACAATGACTTTCTGCAGAAAGAGTCCCTGTTTGGAAGGTGAACTAAAAATAGATTCCTTCGTTATAAAGGAATGATTATTTACCATGATTACCTTGGTAAAACAATGTTAAGTATCTCTTCTTTTCCCTTATAACAGGAACTGCAGCTAAGATATAACTTATTTATTGCCTTTCGCACAACATGTAGGCTTCAAAATTACCACATGGTTATACATTCAACAGATAAAATACATGAAGTATGAAAGGCACTCATTATGCAGACAGTGGTTTCCAACAAGGGCCAAGGATGCCACACCACAGTCCTACACAAAGGATTGTGGTCCCATATCCTATGTGACCTTTCTGTAAAAGGAAAATCCATTTACAGGTATATTATCTGAGCCCAGAACCTAACTCCATTTTACATCTAAACACAAAGTATTTTCATTTTAATATTTACGAAATTCTCTAAGAATACAACTATAATGTAAGGAGGGAAAACTGAGACCTGTTTTGTTTGGAAATTTACCAAAAGTAATTAACCATTGAAGAAAATCACCATCAACAATTGCTCCTGATATAGGAGGCACCAATAAGAGAGCACCTATGTCAGTCTGTTTTGTAACTGTTGCAGTCACAGTGATACTAAAGTAACATTCAAATTTACTTATTTAGACTTGCACCTACTGCTCATAAAGTATGCATGGCTATAGTAATTATCTTCCTGCCATGCACAAATTGAAAACTGAACAAACTACATGAAACATCTGTTTTCAGATGTTGGACAACTGGCAGCACCAGCCACACTGTGATCCCTGAAAGGAGAGATCTAATGAAGTGAGTGCTATCGTTGCTCCAGCTTTCTGCCTAGAAGCAGTTTCCAAACCACAGCACACAGCCCAGGAATCTCACTGAGCTGAGGAGACAGAGACTAGAGTTTAAAAGGCCAGAGTGGCTAGAATTTGTGAGACAGAGTATTGGCAAGAAGGGAGCTGCACACAGAGAGAGAACTCCTGAGATCTGCAAAAAGATTCTCTCAAATTTTTTACTAAATACTGATGATAAATATGATACCTGAAGGAGTTCCCTGGTGGCCTAGTGGTTAGGATTCAGGCTTTTACTGCCATGGCCTGGGTTCAATCCCTGGTCCCAGAACTGAGATCCTGCAAGCCGTACAGTGAGGCCAAAAATATATATATTTTTATATATGAAATATATATATTATATAAATATATATATATAATATATATGTGATACCTGATAGGAAAAAACACTAGATGGGATTAATAGCAGATTAAACACTGCAGCAAAAATGATCAGTAAACTTGAAGCAAGAGTATCTCTCCAAAATGAAGCACAAAGACAAGAAAGATTGAAGAAAAAAAAAAAGAGGATCAGTGATATATCGAAAAACATCAAGTGGTCTAAAACACGTATAAATGAAGTACCAGCTAGAATAGGTGGGAGGAACAGAAAAATTAAAGAATGATAGCTGGAATTGTCAAATTTGATGAAAGTTATAAACTCTCAGATTTAGGATTCTCAAGGAACTCAAAGAAGAACAAACATAAAGAATAAAGCTAAGAAACATCATAAAATCAATGATAAAGAGAAAATCTTAAAAGCTCTGGAGGGAGAGTTGTAGGGACACATCACATACAGAAGAACAAAGATTAAAAATGACAGCAGATTTCTCATCAGAAACTTTGCAGGCTGGAAGGCAATGGAGTGACATCTCTAAAGTATTGAAGAAAAAGTTTTCTATCTAGAATTCTACATACAAAAGCTGAAAGAATTCTTCACCAGAGAGATGCTACACAGCAACATGAACAGAATTCTTTCAGACAGAAGGAAAATAACACCAAATGAAATTTTGTATCTGCACAAAGGAATGAAGAGCATGGAAATGATAGATGTGTGGAAACATATAAAAAGACTCTCATTTTAAATCTCTTTAAAAGAAAAGTGATTATTTAAAGCCACAATAATAGCATGTACTGTGGGGCATGTATAACAAGAACTGTGCCAATGTATGATAACACATGTAAGAAGCAATAGTGCAAAGGGCCAGAAGGAAAAAAAACAAAGGTACACTGTTGTAAGGGACTTACATTATATGTGTACTCATATAATATTATTTGGAGATGGATTGTGATCATTTAAAGATGTATATTGTAAACCTTGGAGCAGCCACTAAAAAATAAAATGTATCAGCCAATAGTGAGGAAAGAATGAAATCATTTGGAAAACAAAAACAAAACAAAAAAAAACCTGATTAATCCAAAAGGAAGCAGGAAGCAAGAAAAAAGAGGAAAAAAATCTAAATTGGATAACTAGAAAACAAATAGTGAGACGGTAGATTTAATCCCAACCATATCAATATTTACATTAAACACTCCAATTAAAAGACAGAGGTTGTCAGATAAAAAATAGCAAGACCTAACTACAGTGCTGTCTATGAGAAAAGAACTTTAAATGTAAAGAAAAAGATGAATTAAAAGCAAAAGGATGGAAAAATTGGTATTTCTTTATGAATTGGACTATTCTAGGTACCTCATATAGGTGGAATTATTCAGTATTTGTGACTGGCTTATTTCACTTAGCATAATGTTCTCCAGGTTCATCCATGCTGTAGCATATGTCAGAACTTCCTTCTTTTCTGTTAGATTTTCTTTCATTGACTTAAGAATCATAGTTCTAGTCTACTGTGATACTTTTGAATATTAATTCTGATGGATTTCATAGAGGTGCCTCCTATCTCCCATTTTTGTGTCATAGATAAGTTTGATTAGCATGTCTTTGGGCAGGAGATGAAATGTCTAACATATTCACATTCATGCTTTTTAATCAATCAGTAATTGTTCTGCTGAAAAACTCCAATATATTGATATTTAGCACCATGGATTCCAAAAAGGGGGCTTCCTGGAAGCAGAAGTCTCTTAGCGACTGTTGTCTCCCAGCTCTCTGACCCACCAAGGCTGCGGGTCTGCATGCCACATTCTCTACATTCTTGTCAGCTCTCTAACTGTTAGGTTCTGTCAGGAAGAAGCAATAATCTGAGGCAGAGAGAAGCCTTTGGTTTAGTGGTAGCTGCTGGCAGTTTTCAGCAGTTGGTAAGATGGAGGTAGGATGGGAAGCTACCTCATCAGTCCAGGAAGTGTCCACTTCCTTAACGGTACCTACCTCTTCAGTAGATCCAGAAGCAACAGTGCAGCAGCAGGTGAAGGCTCAGGATCCTGGGCTTCTTTCAGCTCGGGGGCATCTGTGGCTTCTGGTCTTTGGGGATCACCCTTATTCTTTGTTCCTCTTCAGCCTCCCCTCTTCATTCTCTTGCTCCTCCAGCTCTTCTGATGCATTTGAAACCAACACCTCATAGTAAGTTGGCTCTACCTGAAATACTCAGAGTGGTCTCTACTTTTCTGTTTGGACTCTGATTAATATACTGACTACAGAACAACATTCTCAAAGCCACCAGTTTTTCATTAAAAAATCATAATAATTCATTGGGCAATTACAACATGCCAGGCACTTTTTTAGGCACTGGAAACACAAAGTTAAATAAATAAGATATGATCCCTATCCTAAAAGAGATTTCATTATGGCCAGGGAGAAAGAAAGGTAAACACATGGTTACAGTCATTGGATATAGGTTAAATTAGACATATGGGTAGGATGTGGGGTATGGAGGAGGAATATCTCAGCAAAAATAATTCACTCCAGAAGTGAACCTGGAGTAGGCGATGCTTGTATGACATTTTGAAGGTTAAATAAGACAGACATAGGTGGAAAAAGTGAGAAGGACATTCTAAGTAGTTGCAATAGACGTAGATGTGAAATACCACGATAACTTTGAGAATGTTACATTCTGAAAGGCTAGCGTTCACAGATGTACAAAGAGTTAACAAAAAGACAATCACTTACTAAAGATCTCCAGATTTTCAAGGACTGCAACACTGTTTCAACTCCATGGTTTTCTACACTTGTTCTGATGTGGACTCACTGAAAGATTTCCTGATAAACTCTTCAGAAAACATACTAAGATATATTCATTTGTACCCATGCACATACCACTGGAAGAGCCTTCTCTCTATACAGAAAGATTTCCATTAATCCTACCAAAAAGTCCCATGTTTGTACAGGAAGATCAATGTTTCTAGCCTATCTCTCTTATAGATACTACACAAATTAATGATGAAACTTCTAACAATCATAGCCTGCAATTTGTCACCTGAAAGGGATGATTTTTGTCCAGTTACCTTTGTCCAGTTACCCATTTGTGTTTTGAATAATTGACCGGGAATTTTGGTCTGAATACTCTAGCCATCCCAAATTCCATTGGTTTATCTGTATAGTTAAAAATAATTATACTCATGTGCACTTAATAAATAGATCATGAAACCAAGCAGGACCCTGTGAGGCCCTCCTGGGCACAAAAGCCTTTCTGTGTCCCCTGTTTCTTGTTTGTAGAAAATAGGCTTCATTCAGCCTCCTTGACCTTCACTGAGTTCCAAGGGCAAATTCAAACAGTTGCTAATCAGGGAAGGGAGGAAAGGCAGAAACAAAGGTGGCGCAGTCAAGAAACTATAGTGCAGCCTTGGGCCAAGGTCCTGGTTCCTCCTCAAGGAATATACCTAACAATGTCTCTGAGTTCTTCTGCAAGAACTAAGGCCCCCACCCAAGTGGAGGATGGTAACTTCAGGCTGAGCACAAGATTCCTGGAGCACCACCCTGTTACCACACTATCAACCAATCAGAAGAAAGTCACACACCCTGCAGCCCTCACCCCAAATTTTGCCTATTAAAAACTTCTCCCCAGAAACCATCAGGGAGTTCAGGGTTTTTTGAGCATGAGCCACCCATTCTCCTTGCTTGGCCCTGCAATAAACCTTTCTCTGCTCCAAATTCCAATGTTTCAGTTTGTTTGGCCTCACTGTGTGTCAGGCACATGAACTTGGGTTTGGTAACAATCAGACTGCTTAACCTTCTCTTCTGCATTCAGAAATCAAAGCTTAGATTACCTTGTTTTTTGCTAGCTTTCTAGTGACATTCATTTGGGAAACATATTATACAAACTTCAAGTTCTCATTCCCAGCTTTTGGACTAATAATTTTTTTTTTAGTTTACCATTTAAACATATAATAGTCAGTAAGATTTCAGAAAGTTTTCTCCCCCAGTCTTTTCATAGCCCTGCTAATTGGGGTAACATACTACTTCAAAAATAAAGATGCTGTCCAAGAGTATTCAGTGTTTGCTCAGTCAAAAAGGACATTGGAAAAAGAAACCTTGCAAGCACATTAATAGTAGTTTGGAAGTAACACTTCTTAGTTGTTATATTACCATCATTTTCCTTAAAAATGTGCAGTTAAATATGTGGTATTTCTCAGTTCCAAGAAAAAATAGAAACTGACATGAAATAAACTAATAACAAAAAATGAATCCAGTACTGTGGGGTCAACAAAGCCTGTGTTATTATTCTGATCTGATGATAGCACCACTACACTTAAATTCTATACATCTGCTTCTATCTAATACGTACACATATGTACTCTGAGGAAATGAGAAAGCAAACCTGGCTCAAGAGCAGTAAAGTAAACAGCACTGCACCTACTCTCAGCTGGAATCATTTGCACACCTGTCTTTCTTGGAAATGTTTCAACTGGTTGTTTTCTCAGGTTCATGTACATTTTCATAGGCTTTGGAAACACCTACTCCGGGTCAACTGTGCTGGCCATTACAGAGACACAGAGAGAGAGAGAGAGAACATTCTATACTAGATTTAGTTTTCTAGATGCTTGTTCAATGTACGTCAGACACAAATATAAAAACTTATAACTGTTACTGAGTCCAAGCCCATACTGCTCCCCACGCGACCGACAGGCCAATAAATCAAGAGATGAGTTGTTGGAGCAAAGAATAGCAACTTTGCTCCAAAGACAGAGAAGATGGTGGACTAGTGTCCCAAAGAACCATCTTCCCTAAGTTAGAAGCCTTCTTTTTTACTAAAAGGGGAGGGGGTGTATTTGGTTGCTGCAAACCTCTTGGTGCTAGAATCCTTTGTTCTTGCAGCTGCCCATGTTGGTCTGGTCACAATGTTCCTACAAACCTCGAACAACACAGAGGTTATTCTCTGTTCTGCAACTTTTTAATCTTGTATGAATGGGAAATGTTATACCTTTAAAGGTCAGAAACTTGAGAATGGGCTATCCTGTATATTTCAGGCTATCGGCAACATTCTTAACTTGTCAGAAAAGCAGCAGAATACAAAGGTTAGAGTAAAAGAAACAGATCCCATATGGAGTCAGATTTATTCTTCCCTATTACATAGATATAACACATAGTAATAGAGAGTTGCATACATATTAAGGAGGTGAAGAAAAGGAATCCTAAAGCAGCTAGGGGAGAAGTGAGGAAAGGAGTTAGGAAGGGCTTCCTGGAAGCAGTGACCACTGAATGTTTAAAGAAGAGGAGGAGTGAAGTAGAAGGAAACAGATTCTCTACAAAGAACATAGCAATGAACAGAACTGAGAGATAAAGAGCTGTTCAAAGTCTCTAAAGTCTTCTGTGTGGGGCACGGGGGTACTACAAGAAGTTTAATATTGCTAGAATTTAAAGTGTGAGTCAAGCAAGGATTGAGAGATGAGGCTAGCAAGATAAGCAAGAATAAAATCATATACAGCCTTGCACACCACTGTGTTTGGCAAAAGGTACATGTTAGGAAAAGCTGTTCAACACAATGTAATAAAAACTAATTACTGTGGACTCATGAAAGCTTATCCAAGACACATCCTGTCCCTTTAGTCCCCAGGCAGGATATTAAAGATAGTTTCATATCTTTGAAAACCTTTTTAATTCTCATCTCTGTGATGTTGCCATCTACTCTTCCATTTTCAAATTCTAGCTACTTGGGCCTAATGGCAATTCTTTAAGACTCTAGGAAAAGGAAGTACAAACTATTTTAAAAAATTATAATTTTTTTTAAAAAACAAAACAAATAACCAAAAGAGTCTGCTTAAATTCTGCTTTCTGAGCTTCAAAAATCATGACAGAGTCAGGAAACTGAATTGAAGAAAAGTCATATTTGTCTTAACCAACATTTTCATCAAATATGAGAGGCTGAATATGTTGCCATCATGCAAAGATTTCCTTATATATAGCTCTGATGTTCCTCAGGTCAAAGAGATAAAGACAGATTCACCCAAAGCCCTCGTAAGGAACAATCAGTCCTTGTCACCAGTGGCTGACTTGGGTCCTTGAAACCCCTGTGAGTAATACAGGGGTTTACCTGTTTACCCCACCTTGTTCTCTCCCCAGCTCCAAGTAAAGCAGGTCCACTGGATACTCACATCTAGCTCCCTTTGTCTGTGTGAACATTGCTTTGCTCCCCAGCACACGGAAAGGGTGACCTGGGCTCATCAATTTCTACTTTTATAAAATCAAAGAGTCTTCTAACGAGGGTGACCAGATGTCCTCCTTTACCAGGTACAGTCCTAGTCTACGTCTGTGCTGCCAACATAAATACAAATCAACAGTAGATTTTTTTCACTCTCAAAAGTGTCTCTGTTTGGATAATAAATCATATGGCCACGCTGTTTCTTTTTTTTTTTTTTTTTTTTTGGGGGGGTTATCTGAATATACATTTTTTTTTTTTTTTTTTTTTTTTTTTTTTTTTTTTTGTGGTATGCGGGCCTCCCTCTGCTGTGGCCTCTCCCCTTGCGGAGCACAGGCTCCGGACGCGCAGGCCCAGAGGCCATGGCTCACGGGCCCAGCCGCTCCGCGGCATGTGGGATCCTCCCAGACCGGGGCGCGAACCCGGTTCCCCTGCATCGGCAGGCGGACGCGCAACCACTGCGCCACCAGGGAAGCCCCGGCTGCGCTGTTTCTAACCAATTTCAGTAGGAGCTCAGCCTCTCTGCTTCTGAGCCTCTCTCCCATTTATTCCACACAGCAGCTGATAGGATGAAATTCCAGTGAATTCCTATGAAACTTAATAATTTGAGCAGTGCCTTATGGCTTACGGCTAAGAGTTTGATCTATAATTTACACATTCCAGGAAACTTCAAATCAATTATAGAATTACATTTAATAAACATAAATCCTTGCTGCACTCTCCTGAAAAATAAATGGGTAATTTTTTAAAACACAAAGACGGCCCATCTCCCACGTTAAGCAGAGATGATCAAGGGACTCACAAAACCTAGGTAAAGCATTTAGAGAAAGCAGACCTGGGAGGAGGCCATTGGAAGTGCCGTTCATAAAGAGATGGCTTTTGGTCGTGGTGTGGGTCTTCCCATCTGGCCATCACCTGTGAGCTGGGTTGGCAGCTTTTTCAAAATAATGTTTTCCACATCCTCTTTGGCCATTTGGAATAGCATGGTCAGCAGACTTTCTGATCCTTTGGCTCTCTCTCCTTCCCTAACTTTTTACACAGTCTTTTTTTGAACTGTTTCATTTTTTATAAACAACCTTGTTGAGCTCTGATTGACACAGAACAGACTGCACGTGCTTAAAGTGTACAATTTAATTAGTTTTGAGGTATGTTTGCTGTTATCAAGCCGATGAACATCTTCATCTCCCCGAAAGTTTCCTCCCACTCCTGGGTAATTCCACCCGTCAGCCCCTCCCACTCCCCAGGCATCTTTCATTTGGCTTAAAAACAAAACAAGAAACAAACAAAACACCTTTAAAAAGTGATTCTTTGCAAATACTTTTAATCGCTGAATTTAAACCTTCTGAAGCTCTAAGGCTTCTTGCTAATCCATGTGAAATTTACATGGCAAGCTGCCTAGTCGTCTGGCACACTTTTCACGTTAAAAAATAAATAAGTAAAATACAAGAAAATTCCAAGGGAGCAAAGAACGTATTTGGCTTGTTTAGCAAGCATCAGGAAAAGAAGTATTTGCTTTAGCTTAAGGCCATTAAAAGCATTCTTTCCTATGGAAAAGGGAATGCCAGGAACAGCTAGACACTGAAATGGTCCAAGTTTTTATTAAAAATCGAGAGAGGGCATTGCTAAAGGAAATACCCACTCAGATAATAGAAATAAATCAGATCTCACCTGAGTGGAATGCCTTCTGTTTCCATGGAAGTGTCGATTATTGAGCAACTTCTTCATCAATACTTTATGGAACAAACTAACTGGAAACTTTAACTTTGAAAAAAAAAGTGCTCAAAGTTTATTCTTGGTTTGGGTTTCATTGGCTCTGGGGAGAGGGGGGGAAACTAAGCAACAACAACAAAACCCTTTTTAATGATGGAAAACTTTGGGGAATGCATGGTTCTGCATTTCTAGAGATTCTTCCATTAACTATGTGAGCCTGCAAGCCCTTTCACTTTGGCTTCGTAGTAGTATTGCTATAATGAGAGGATTGAACCAGAAGAACTTTCAAAGCCCCTTCAAGCTTTAAATTTTATAGTGTGTGACTTTTCAGGAATATCTTTGTCCAACAAAAGGCTCAGATTGCTCAGATTTACCCTGGAATGGGAAGAAAAGTATTTGCTCTCCTAACCAGTTTCCCCTCCCTTAGAGTTTCTGTGTTGTAACTGTTGCAGTAGCTATTATTGTATAGCTATTACAGAACGCTGACTGATTGAGACAGAAAATGAATCTATTAAAATTTTTAAATATTAACTGAAGGAATGGAGAACGATGTCACAGAAGTGGTCCCAGGAGAGAACACTTAGCCCAGGGCAGCCCACGACACGACATCTTGCAGCAACAATGGAAAGAACCCTCCAAGCTCCCAGTTCAGTTTCCTAGTCCAGTGCCTCCCAGCTTTTTCATGCCACAGCACTACAGAAAATTGTATTTTTTACAATACACTGGGGCACATGAGGATGCTGCAGTCAGAGGTGAGATGTCCAGGAGCTTTGACCACCCCAGGCCCTACCAGACATTTCCAAGGACTGAAGAATTCCCTATCTCAGCCTTCCTATGATCTATTCATGGTCTACCGCTTTGCCACAGCACACTGGTTGAGAAGCTCTGCCCTAGGTAGGTGTGTCTCCTTGGTTGAGCCCAGGTCATATTCCCTAGCTGCAAAGGAGGATGGGAAAGCAAGTATCAATTTTCATCTTTTATTTCTAGAACAAGGGGCAGCTTCCCACAAGCTGAAGAATTCCTCAAACAAATGCAGGCAGTGGAGGGGAAAAGAGGGGCTGGAAAGTGTTGCCAAAGACCTGTCGTGTACACATACCTATTTCAACAGACCTTGCCAAGACCAAGGGTACCGTATGACAGGAGGCATCCTATTTGGGCTTAGAGACTTGATTTCAAGAGGCCTAATACCCCATGATCATGAGATCTGTCTGCCTCTCTGGAGCTAATCAAAATAGCCACACTGGATTCTGTGAGCCCATTCTTTCAAAGTTATAATTCCAAGCTGAAAACTATAAACGGAATGGCCCCCGGGTTCTGGAGCCCCTGTTTTAGAGGGTCCTGTCCTGGCCCTTCTCTGGCCACACCCCTCCTGTTCAGATGAAGTGACCAGGGGACAACTCTGAGCTTCACCTGATGTCCCCACTCTGCATGGACACCACTCACCACATCTAGAATCTGCTCTGCTCATCCAAGACCCAGAATTTCCTGCCCACGTGATCCTGAGCTCACTTCACGTAGGGCCAACACAGGCCTTTTCCTAAGGGAGCCAACATCGCACAGCTGGGACGCACGCCCTCAGGACTGAAGGACGGCCCGTGGGTGACTGTGTGTGGGGAGAGTACGCATCTCGGGGACACACGGGCTGGAGGGCCTGTACTCCTGAGTGAGGTCCTTGAAGTGAAGGACAAAGCCCGGGGCGGGGGAGCGCTGAGAGCGGACGGCACTAGACGGCAGGTGGGGGGCCTCTAGCTGTGTCCTTGTCCCAGACGTTGCATCTACCACACCTACTCAAAAGTCAAGTCTGCCGGGCCATTGCCAAGCCCTCAAAGCATGGCCTTTCAGCACTTCCTCCAGAACCTGGAGTTCGTTAGCCCCATTCAGAACGGAAAACCCGTACGGAGACTGAGCCACCTCCATGCCTCAGTTAACGGGGATGGGGTTCAAGCGTTCCCGGGTCACTGACGCCAGCTGAATCTCCCGGCAGACCCGGGAGCACTGCTGTGGAAGGACTGTCCCCAGTGCTGTACTTACTGTACCTAGATGTGCACAGGATGGGAAGGCCACAGCCAGGACCAAGGACAGACTGGGTCACTGTCAGGGGCAGCAGGCTTGCTCCTGCCTGGGATCCTACAACCGTAGACTTACGCACGAGCCGCTTCCTCACCTCACGGCCGGCACAGTCTTCTCTTCTTCGTCGGACCAGCCATGCTGGCACCAGCCTCTGTCACTCTGCTTCCGAGAGGGGTGGTCAGACTACAGCCTACCCCACTGCAGTGCAGCAGATGGAGGGGTTCAGGACTACACTCTTCTTCCAGCCACAGTTCACTCCAGCCTTTGAAGGGGGACAGTGCTACATCTTTGTCACTACAGCCAGAGGTGACTGGATTGGAGCTGCACACGTGATCCCAGGCCAGCCAGTCCATGGACTTCCCAGCATCCAAGCGATTTCCCCCTTGGAAAAAAACGTGAACTAATAGATAGCCCCAGCCAGTGATGGTCTGATGTAGCATCAGGGCTGGCAACCAAGCTGGCCCATGTGTGAGGTGAAAAAGCAGAGAAAGTCTGCTTTGGGGGACACTGCAGTCAATGCACAGAGAGAAACAGAGGCAAGAAACCACGTTTCCCATGAGACACTGGGGGAGTGGTTTCAGGTTCCAGCGGGCTTTTCAGCTTTCGGTCTGAGTGAAATAACTGCAGTTGCACTGAAATCCTGTGCTTGGAGTCAGTGGGATTTCTATAACATTACACACGTATGTGCGTGCATGCGTACACACACACACACACACACACACACACACACACTCATACATACCCAGGGCGAAATAAACAAAAACGTGGTTTCACCTGAGCACACTTGACTATGTCCAGCTCGAAGCCCAAAGAAACGTAACTGGAAGTCTCTGGGGTTCAAAGCTGCTCTTCAAAATCCCATTCATACAAAGCAACGTGCCCAGTGTCTGCCACTCGGGTTCCACGTCCATTCTATGTATGTGGAATGCATGAACCGCGTCGCTCTGACGACACTTGGCCCCACGACCTTTGCTCATAGGATGACTGGGTCACCCACCTTCCAACCCTGACCTTCCCTGAAACGCCATCTGTTCCTCTACACTGAGGTCCTGACACAGAGCTCCCTCTCTCACCCATACAGGACGCCAACACCCCCCTGCCCCCCACCCAGGAAAGAATGGAGTCCAGTCTCCGTATGGTTCCTCTGGGCCCGGTTGCATCACACACCAGGCATCGTGGCACCAGCCCCTTCTCGAAGAACTGCCTATAACAACCGTTCCTCACATTGCACTGTGCCCTGCTTTCAGTCCTCAAACTTCTTTGTTGTTTTTTTTTCTTTCCGGCTGCACTGCGCGGCTTGTGGAATCTTAGCTCCCCAACCGGGGATTGAACCTGGACCCTCGTTAGTGAGAGCCCGGAGTCTTAACCATTGGACCGCTAAGGAATTCCCACAACCCTCAAACTTCTAACTTTTCAAATGTATCTTATTTCCACCCTTAGATTTAGCACCAAGCGCTATCCTTCTGGATGCATCCTCGGCATCTCAATATCTACAACTGGGGTTCACACCAATTGCTCTCCTCTGAACACCCTCTACAGACCCCCTGATCAATAGCAATCCTTTCCCATCCCTCCCCAAAGGAAGTGTATTCCTCCAATGTGACCCAGAGCAGCTGGCAGGTACCAACCACCAGACTTCACTCTCCCCTAGGCACAAAACCGGAAATCATTTGGCTAATACAGGAAATTCATTCCTGCAAAATTGTAGAGAATCAAAACTCTCTGAGTCACAGCTGTACTGAACACTTTTCATACCAAACTTAAAAATCCCGTCAGACACATTGTTTACACAAATTCACCTTTTAAATATAAGCTGTCACAACAGAGTTCACAGAAACAACAGTCCAGGGAAAATGTCATTATCTGAAGCTGAAGGTCTTAATCTGACTGAGCGGTGAGTGAAATTATCCACAAAGAGTAATTCTCCAGAGAAGGCCTCTAATGACCTGAGTTAAGCAACCAGAGATTTTTTTTTTTTTGCTAGTAGAGAAGCTAAACCTTAAAAGTCCAATCACTGATGAAGGGAATGGCTCTCCTGAGCAGTATCAAAAGAGATTCAAGGTTTATAGAATTAAACAAACTGCCTCGCAGGACCATCATTTCTCTTTCTGCTTTTCAACTGAAGTCTTCAGAAAGCTGCCAGTCATTCTTATCTGGGAACTCAAATTTTCCCGTAACACAATGACCACCTGAAAGCCGTGGAGGCTTTGGCCAGTCAATAAAACTGAAGTTCTTTGATGTTATGCAGAGGCTGGTACCTCCTCACCCCTCTGTCTTTGTTCACGCCACCAACCCTGCCTGTGGTTTCACCCCTCCTCTCCTCCTATTGAAATCCCAGCTCTTCTTCAAGGCCAGGCTCAGATTCCACCCCATTCGGAAGTGATTTTCTCACAGCTCTGAATTCTGATAGCGCTCGCTACCCATGCCGCTAATTTGGTATCTATCATGGATTGTATTATGTGGCTGACTTTCAATGAAGTCAGCTTTCTCACTCTATTTCATTCCTTTAGAACTCTGATGTCTCTTAGCATTTAGCCCTCTTAGTTCAGTGACATAAACATAATTAGTACTTAATAAATTCATTTTACCATATGATATCACTTATAAGTGGAATTTAAAATATGACACAAATGAACTTATCTATGAAACAGAAACAGACTCACAGACATAGAGAACAGACTTGTGGTTGCCAAGGGGGAAAGGGCAGATGTGGGAGGGATGGATTGGGAGTTTGGGATTAGCAGATGCAAACTATTATGTATAGGATGGGTAAAGAACAAGGTCCTATTGTAGAACATAAGGAACTATATTCAATATCCTGTAATAAACCATAATGGAAAAGAATATGAAAAAGAATATATATATGTATAACTGAATCACTTTGCTGTACAGCAGAAATTAATACAACATTGTAAACAACTATACTTCAATTTTTTTAAATTCATTTTGATTTATTGGCTAAGAATATTAATGAAGTGTAGGCTGGTTTCTAAATATAACAATCTTTTTATAAGGGTTACTGTAAAGTTTAAGGATAAGGGTTTAAGCTGACCAACTGCAAAGCAATACAAGAGCCTCAAGTATCAAAGAAAGATTCAAGTCAATGTATTGTATAGACATAAGGCGGAAATGGATACAGACATTTGAGAAAGATTTTGAGAAACAAGATTTGAAATAAATTGGGTTTGTTCAAATCCTACTCTTGGATTTGGGATGGCCTCATAAAATGTCGGTCAGTTGGAACATCCGCAATCCTGGGTCTGGCTGAACTGGGACAGGAGTTAAGCCAAAGCAGTCTGAGCAAGTGTAGATGGAGGGAAAGCTCTGACTGCGGTCCAGGAGAACCCAGGGTATGAACACCAAGTTCAAGATTCAAGGTTAATCTAGAAAATGGAAAACCAAAAGGAGGAAAAAATGTCATGCATGGAATAAGGCAACTGTTTCAAAATTAAAGCTGTTCAACAGGGCTTCCCTGGTGGCGCAGTGGTTAAGAATCTGCCTGCCAGTGCAGGGGACACGGGTTCAAGCCCTGGTCCGGGAAGATCCCACATGCCGCAGAGCAGCTAAGCCCATGCGCCACAACTACTGAGCCTGCGCTCTAGAGCCCATGAGCCACAACTAGTGAGCCTGTGTGCCACAACTACTGAAGACCGCGCTCCTAGAGCCTGTGCTCCGCAACAAGAGAAGCCACTGCAATGAGAAGCCCGCGCACTGCAACAAAGAGTAGCCCCCGCTCACCGCAACTAGAGAAAAGCCCTCGCGCAGCAGTGAACACCCAATGCAGCCAAAAGTAAATAAATAAATAAAAATTTTAAAAATAAGGCTGTTCAACAGCTGGAAAATTCTGCTGAAACTCTTTATTGGGGTGCCTGGGGCATGATTTAGGGATAAAAGTGGAGACTTAGAGTAACCATACAAGGCTGGGCAGCTATTCTTAAGCGTTAACACTCAAGGAAGCAGAAAACCATCTTTACAGGTACTCACATTCTCCCCATCTGTGAATATGTTCCATCATTCGTGTATTTCCTGTGCAGCCAGGACTCATTTTTTCTTGGTGTATCTCCAGAGTGCACCATAGTGCCTGGAACCTAGGAGGTCCTCAGTAACAATATATTTAACTCTAAACTTAGCTGCCTTGTTCACTGTTGTATGCTCAGTACCTAAAACGGTGCCTGACACATAGTAGACTCAATAAATATTCCTTGAATGAATTGGTGAATGAACGCTTGCCCATGTGTCAGACCCTCTCTAGGTTGGGAAACATGAGCTTTCGCTCTAGCAGCTTAAAGGAATTAAATTATTGTTATATATTTTATTCACTATCAAGTTCTCCAGGCAATGAGTATGGGAGAGATGGGTACATCATTAAATAGAGGTGAATGTGATATAACCATTGAGTCATC
Source organism: Physeter macrocephalus (assembly GCF_002837175.3). NCBI lineage: Eukaryota > Metazoa > Chordata > Mammalia > Artiodactyla > Physeteridae > Physeter > Physeter macrocephalus. Next base: position 12,340,414 of record NC_041223.1, on the reverse strand, counting down.
TAAGACCAAATGCACCCAGATGATCTAGGTCTAGTGCTATAAACAACTAAATAAAAAACTATCCAGTCATTAACTGATGGCAGACATTAACAGGCAAAGGCATTACTACTTAATATATAAGGCAATCAAAATTTAGTCATTGAAAGGCTGGGCTAAACATAATAACTCACTCCCACAGTATTTGTGAGAACCAAACACCTCTCTATAACAAACACATGCCATAAAAATCAGATTGATAACCACCAACCCCAAGGGCCCGCAGCCCAACCATAAAAACACATGCACCTCTCCTTAAATCTGTATCATTGGTGAAAGTTAAATTTCAACCCAATTTATAACTTGATGTAGAAAATAGCCATTGACCTCATGTTCTACAGATTCAGTCTTCAGCACACATACACACACACACACACACACACACCACACACACACACCAATGTAGGTCCTGAAGGTAATCATTTAATACTTCTCTGAAAAAAACAAGAGCTTAAAGACTACTGAATTAGGGGATATCAGTTAATTACTCAGTTATTAATTTATTCATGTATTCTTTCTTCATTCATTAAACAATTATCAAGTCCATTCTCCTGCCAAGTATATTTCTAGATAGCGTGGAAGATTCTAAGATACAATTAAGAAACATTTCTTATCTTCAAGGAGGCTGCAATCAATTGGGGGAAAGAGACAATCAAAAAATCACTGTAGAGTGGGATCTATGCTAAAACAGAGATTCCAAGAAACTACTGTGATTACACAGAAGACAGGAACCCACTTTCACTGAGGGCCTGCCCTGTGCGAGGTGTTTTCCAAGGGTATTTCATGCATTCTTATAACAGCCTAATGAAATATTGATAGGTATTATTATATTCGTTTTCCAAGTTTCAAAAAGGAAACTGAGGAGTATTTGTTCAAAGTCATACAGCCAGCAAGTAGCAGAACCAGGATTTTAATCTAGTTGTATTTGACACATAAATCTGATGCCTGGAATATTAGGGCATGGCTTCCCTGAGGAGATGAAACTTTAATTAAATATTGAAAGATGAAAGTCTTATACCAGGAAGGCCTTGTGATTGGGTAAGAGGACACTCTGGGGTGGGGGGAATAGGAACTGCATATTTGGGGGCTCCGAGGAGGAGTATTAGTTAAGGGACAGCAAGTACTGATAGACCAGTGTAGCTGAACAAAGGATAGGGTAAAAGATGGCATTTCATCTGGATCACTTCCCTACACTTCTTGGTTCCTTGTGGAAGTTATTCTGGACCAGATATACCATCGCGTCCACCATGACGAATCTGAGTTTTTGAACCCATGTGCATGGCCAGCCAAAGGAATTCTGTCACCCTCCCTTCGCTGTCAGCTTAGATATGTTTATTTTTCATCACTGCTTCTAACTCATTAACCACACTGTGAGGAATTCAGGCGCATCAAAGCAGCATTACCAATATTTACGTCGGTTTTCAAACTTAATTTCTCAGATTGGAGGAGGAAACAATGTCGTTGTGGAATGTTTTTATTTCATGAGCACAGAAGTTCTATAATTGCTTCTCATTTGGGTTGGGGTTACAGACACCGCCCTGTTTTTTCAAACAGTAAACATTTCCTTTGACTTCCTGGACTTCCTGAGTAAGAAAATAAATAATAATGACTCTAACAAATTTCATTATACCGATCTATATTTTACTTTTCTATTCTTTTAACATCTTTATTGGAGTATAATTGCCTACAATGTTGTGCTAGTTTCCACCGTACAACAAAGTGAATCAACCACATGTATACATACATCCCCATACCCCCCCCTTGCGTATCCCTCCCACCCTCCCTATCCCACCCCTCTAGGTGGTCACAAAGCACCGAGCTGATCTCCCTGTGCTATGCGGCTGCTTCCCACTAGCTATCTATTTTACATTTGGTAGTGTATATACGTCC
>NC_041223.1:12337185-12338277 GCF_002837175.3 Physeter macrocephalus | reverse complement strand
TAAGGAACCTCCATACTGTTCTCCATAGTGGCTGTATCAATTTACATTCCCAGAAACAGTGCAAGAGGGTTCCCTTTTCTCCACACCCTCTCCAGCATTTATTGTTTGTAGATTTTTTGATGATGGCAATTATGACAGGTGTGAGGTGATACCTCATTGTAGTTTTGATTCGCATTTCTCTAATGATTAGTGATGTTGAGCATACTTTCATGTGTTTGTTGGCAACGTGTATATCTTCTTTAGACAAACGTCTATTTAGGTCTTCTGCCCATTTTTGGACTGGGTTGTTTGTTTTTTGATATTGAGCTGCATGAGCTGCTTGCGTATTTTGGAGATAAATCCCTTGTCACTTGCTTCATTTGCAAATATTTTCTCCCATTCTGAGGGTTGTCTTTTCGTCTTGTTTATGGTTTCCTGTGCTGTGCAAAAGGTTTTAAGTTTTATTAGGTCCCATTTGTTTATTTTTGTTTTTATTTCCATTTCTCTACGAGGTGGGTCAAAAACATTCTTGCTATGACTTATGTCAAAGAGAGTTCTTCCTATGTTTTCCTCTAAGAGTTTTATAGTGTCTGCTGCAGAAACACAAAGCATCCTAAGAGACTACTACAAGCAACTCTATGCCAATAAAATGGACAACCTGGAAGAAATGGACAAATTCTTAGAAAGGTATAACCTTCCAAGACTGAACCAGAAAGAAATAGAAAATATGAACAGACCAATCAGACAAAGATACTACAAAAAAAGAAAACTACAGGCCAATATCACTGATGAATATAGATGCAAAAATCCTCAACGAAATACTAGCAAACAGAATCCAACAGCACATTAAAAAGATCCTACACCATGAACAAGTGGGATTTATCACAGGGATGCAAGGATTCTTCAATATACGCAAATCAATCAATGTGATACACCATATTAACAAATTGAAGAATAAAAACCATATGATCAATAGAGAGAGTAGACAAGATGGCGGAAGAGTAAGACGCGTAGGTCACCTTCCTCCTCACAGATACATCAGAAATAGATCTACACGTGGAACTTCTCCTATAGAACACCCACCGAACGCTGGCAGAAGACCTCAGACCTCAC
>NC_041223.1:12335534-12335966 GCF_002837175.3 Physeter macrocephalus | reverse complement strand
GACGACCTACACGCAGGGGCGGGGCCAAGTCCAAAGCTGAACCGCAGGAGCTGTGCGAACAAAGAGGAGAGGGGGAGGTTTTTCCCAGCAGCCTCAGAAGCAGCGGATTAAAGCTCCACAATCAACTTGAAGTGCCCTGCATCTGTGGAAAACCTGAATAGACAGTGAAATATCCCAAGTTGAGGAGGTGGACTTTGGGAGCAAGATATACTATTATTTTCCCCTTTTTTCTTTTTGTGAGTGTGTATGTGTGTGCTGCTGTGTGAGATTTTGTCTGTATAGCTTTGCTTTGACCATTTGTCCTAGGGTTAGACCGACCCGTTTTTTTTTTAAATAGAAATTTTTCTTCTTAATAATTATTTTTTATTTTTATTACTATAACTTATTCCTACTTTATTTTGTCTTCTCCCTTTCTTTCTTCCTTCCTTCCTT
>NC_041223.1:12330803-12332051 GCF_002837175.3 Physeter macrocephalus | reverse complement strand
GACAAAGGATTAATCTCCAAAATATATAAACAGCTCATGCAGCTCAATATCAAAAAAACAAACAACCCAATCCAAAAATTGGCAGAAGACATAAACAGACATTTCTCCAAAGAGACATACAGATGGCCAACAAGCACATGAAAAGCTGCTCAACATCACTAATTAATATTAGAGAAACGCAAATCAAGACTACAATGAGATATCACCTCACACCCGTTGGAAGGGGCATCATCAAAAAATCTACAAACATAAATGCTGTAAAGGGTGTGGAGAAAAGGGAACCCTCTTGCACTGTTGGTGGGAATGTAAATTGATACAGCCACTATGGAGAACAGTATGGAGGTTCCTTAAAAAACTAAAAATAGAATTACCATATGATCATTTGTAGAGATGTGGATGGATCTAGAGACTGTCATACAGAGTGAAGTTAGTCAGAAAGAGAAAAACAAATATCGTATATTAACGCATATATGTGGAACCTAGAAAAATGGTACAGATGAACCGGTTTGCAGGGCAGAAATAGAGACACAGATGTAGAGAACAAACATATGGACACCAAGGGGGGAAAGGGGTGGGGGACGGTGATGAATTGGGATATTGGGATTGACATGTATACACTAATATGTATAAAATGGATAGCCAATAAGAAACTGCTGTATAAAAAAATGAATAAAATAAAATTTAAAAAAATTTTTTTAAAAAGAGTTTTATATTGTCTGGCCTTACATTTAGGTCTTTAACCCATTTTGAGCTTATTTTTGTGTATGGTGTTAGGAAGTGTTCTTTTTTTTTTAATTTTCTTTTATTTAGTTATTTTTTTTTGGGGGGGTGCTGCTTTGCGTCTTTGTTGCTGCGTGCCAGGGGCTACTTTTTGTTGCGGTGCACGGGCTTCTCATTGCAGTGGCTTCTCTTGTTGCAGAGCACAGTCTCTAGGCACGCAGGCTTCATTAGTTGTGGCACACGGCCTCAGTAGTTGCGGCGCACAGACTTAGTTGCTTCACGACATGTGGGATCTTCCTGGACCAAGGCTCGTACCCATGTCCCCTGTATTGGCAGACAGATTCTTAACCACCGCACCACCAGGGAAGTTCCCGGAAGTGTTCTAATTTCATTCTTTTACATGTAGCTGTCCAGTTTTCCCAGCACCACTTATTGAAGAGGCTGTCTTTTCTCCATTGTATATCCTTGCCTCCTTTGTCATAGATTAGTTGACCATAGGTGCATGGGTTTATCTCTGGGCTTTCTATC
>NC_041223.1:12321160-12330556 GCF_002837175.3 Physeter macrocephalus | reverse complement strand
TAGGTAGGTTTATTCCTAGGTATTTTATTCTTTTTGTTGCAATGGTAAATGGGAGTGTTTCCTTAATTTCTCTTTCAGATTTTTCATCATTAGTGTATAGGAATGCAAGAGATTTCTGTGCATTAATTTTGTATCCTGCTACTTTACCAAATTCATCAATTAGCTCTAGTAGTTTTCTAGTGGCATCTTTAGGATTCTCTATGTATAGTATCATGTCATCTGCAAACAGTGACAGTTTTACTTCTTCTTTTCCAATTTGGATTCTTTTTGTTTCTTTTCCTTCTCTGACTTCTGTGGCTAAATCTTCCAAAACTATGTTGAATAATAATGGTGAGAGTGGGCATCCTTTTCTTGTTCCTGATCTTAGAGGAAATGGTTTCAGTTTTTCGCCATTGAGAATGATGTTGGGTGTGGGTTTGTTGTATATGACCTTGATTATGTTGAGGTAAGTTCCCTCTATGCCTACTTTTTTCACCATTGAGAACAATGTTGGCTGTGGTTTTGTTGTATATGACCTTTATTATGTTGAGGTAAGTTCCCTCTATGCCTACTTTCCGGAGAGTTTTTATCATAAATGGGTGTTGAATTTTGTCAATAGCTTTCTCTGCATCTATTGAGAATATCATATGGCTTTTATGCTTCAGTTTGTTAATATGTGGTGTATCACATTGATTGATTTGTGTATATTGAAGAATGCTTGCATTCCTGGGATAAACCTCACTTGATCATTGTGTATGATCCTTTTAATGTGCTGTTGGATTCTGTTTGCTAGTATTTTGTTGAGGAATTTTGCATTTATGTTCATCAGTGATATTGGTCTGTAGTTTTCTTTCTTTGTGACATCTTTGTCTGGTTTTGGTACCAGGGTGATGGTGGCCTCACAGAATGAGTTTGGGAGTGTTCCATCTCCACCTCCACCTCCATCTCCACCTCCATCTCCATCTCTGCAGCCTTCTGCAAAGCTGCTAACCCACTAAGTGCCTGTTGAATGGAATGGACTGGAATGGAACTGAACTGTAATTAACCCCAGCATCAGATGACATATTCTTTTTAACAACCCCAGTGGTGGCAAATCTTAATGCTCTGAGGATAGATATATGATGAGAAAAAGATCAAAGCAGGTTAGTACCTACTTTGATGAACAAAGTGGGTAATTGGGCTGAGCAATGCTATTTTATACAAACCCAGAAATGTCTACAAATAATGAGATTAATGTCTTTATATGTGTCATAAGGTAACTTGGTGCAAAAATCAGTCTTAATATTTTATAACTAAATCTGTACCTACTAAAAAATGCTTACATATGTAGATAATAGAATCTAGTTACTGCAAGGATTTATTCATTCATTCAACAAAGTACTTTTAAAAAAATTCAATAAGCATAGCACTGTCTAGGTCTGAGGTACAGCAAGAATGGGTGATACCTGGTCTCTGTGCCTAAGGAACTCAAATTCAAGGGTAGGTGAATCAAGACATCTACCTGGTTATCACACAAGTCAGACTGTGAGCAATAACAAATAACGATGTACACACTATACTTTGGGAACACAGATTCTGGAGTAGGTCTTTTTTTTTTTAATTTGGCAATAATTTAAGATTTGATTTGATGTGATTTTTTATTGAGGAGAACATTTAACATAAAATCTACCCTCTTAACAAATTTTTATGTGTACAATACAGTATTGTTGACTAGAGGTACAATGTTCTCTAGAAGTTGCTCATCTTGCTTAACTGAAAAGTTCTGGCTGTTGATTAGTAACTCCCCATTTCTTCCTCTCTCACCAGCCCCTGGCAACCACCATTCCATTGTTTGATTCTATAAATCTGACAATTTTAGATAACTCATGTAAGTGGAATCATACAGTGTTTGTCTTTCTGTGATTGGCTTATTTCATTTAACAAATGTTCTCAAGATTTATTCACATTGTCACATATTACAGAATTCCCTTCTTTTTTAAGGCTGAGTAAGATTCCACTGTATTTATACCACATTTTCTTTATCCATTCCTCTATCAATGGACATTTAGGTTGTTTCCACATCTTGGCTATTGTGAATAGTGCTGCAATGAACATGAGAGTAGTTCATTTTGATTGTGAGGTTATTAAGAAAACGTACTCAGTGAATTGTCATTTTCAGCCATCTTTAGCTCTGGATGCCTAGGGTTTAGGTGATGTGGCATACGGTAGGAGATGGAACTAGAAAGGAAGATTTAGGCCAGACCGTGACAACCTTTCAATGCTCGTCTAGGGTGTCATTCTGTACAAAAATGTGAAACCATTGTAAACATCTCAGCTCAAGGCAACTACCAGAACTATGTCTCAGAAAGAAGACTCTGTTGTGTGTGTGGAGGGTGATCAGCGTAGGGCCAAGTCTGGAGAAGCATGAGAAGTAAAGACATTCATCGAGGTCAGCAACTCTCACACTAGTGGTCTCAAGACCTCTTTACCCTCTTAAAAATTATTGGGGACCCCAAAGAACTTTCATTTATGTGAGTTATATCTATCTATATACTACTGTGTTATAAATTTAACTTAAGAGAATTCTGAAATACAAGAATGCAAGCGCACATTCTGTTAGCCATCAGAGACGTGATAGCATCATAGTTTCTGCAGCGTCTGAAAAGCTCCACTTTCTACTCCGTAAAGCATGAGAGTGAAAGAAGAAATTAATGTTTCACTATTGTTATGAAAATATTTTGATCTCACAGCTCTCCTGCAAGAGTTTCAGGGATCCCAGGGATCTTGAGAACATACTTTGAGAACCACTGCGTAGGTAATAGGCCCAAGGTACAGAGAGCAGGGAAGAAAAAAGCACAGAAAGATTACACTTCAGAGGTAGACTCAGTGGGACTTGATGATAGACTGAATCAGTGGTGGGGTTGAGTGGGGTGGCTGGGAGCAAATTAAGGAGAGGAAAAATAGCTAAGAATAACTCAGATTTTTACCTTGGCATACTGCTTCGAGGGTGAGTCTCCCCATCCCCTTCACATTTAATAATTGATAGATAAAATGCAATAAATAAAATTAACTTTTAAAATGTGTATATGCTTACAAAATACATCAAACTTGTCCCTTAATTTTTTTTTCATTTTCCTATTGAGATTCTTAAGCAAACTCATGATATTCTACCTATGGAGCGTCTATGAATCTCTTCCTCCTACTGACTTAGTATCAAGTACAGTAAAAACTAAAAAGTATAAATGTTTGATGAATGCATGGGCATTGACTAAACTAATTGAGTCTATTAAATAATTTTCTGAGCCCTCAGATGAAAAAAATAAAAGTGCAAATGTCCAATCTTGAGCAATGAATCACCTTTTAAATAGTTATTGAAATTATTTTCATAGGGGGACAGCCTTCAACAGTGCTGGTCCAAGAAAAACAGTAATAAACCAACCTTACTCTAAGAAAACACCCATCACTTAACTGTGCTTTTCTTTAAGTAGGGCATGTTCATTTAATTAGTTTTAAGTTAAAGTCCAATTACAAAGTTTCAACATAGCACAAGATAAAAGTCAACTTTTTATTTCCTGAACTACTGAATCAGTCTCTGATGATTCTGACTGAACCTGAACTCATTGTTTTAAATATAATTTTTTTAATTGAAGTATAGTTGATTTACAATATTGTGTTAGTTTCAAGGGTACAGCAAAGTGATTTGGTTATACATATATATGTATATATCTATATTCTTTTTTTTCTATCCTTTTCCATTATCGTTTATAAGAAGATAGTGAATACAGTTCCCCGTGCTCTACAGTAAATTTAAAATATAATTTTATACCAGAGCCTTTATTCAGCCCATATTCAGTTCTGATTCAGAACTGAATCTTCCCCATATTCAGTTCCCCACCCCTCTGTTTTTTAGCCTATTAACCTCAATAAGTGTATTTGGTTTGGCATTTGATTTCAATCAGCCACTTTATTCCATTTTTTCTGTCCTGCAACAGTAATGTTCCAACAAACCCAGATACACTCCCAGAATCCCATATTATGTCTTGTGATGTGGTATGGTAATTAACATGTTTTTAAAATTCAGAAAAATTTTTGCTCAGCATGTGCAGAGCCATTATGAGACCTTAGCTCACGTTCATCTATGTCCTTCTCCAACTCTTCATGGACCACCCCTGCCATGTCCTGGGGGTCTTGTCATTCTCTGATCAGCTTGGGCATGGCATGCTTCTGTGCCTTTCCTCATGCTGTTCCCTTCATCTGGTTTGGTTTTCCCTCCCTCTTCTTCCTTTCCTTCTTCTACAGTTCAATTTTCCCTTTCTCTAGGACGCCTTTTCCAGTCCCTCTAGCCTGGTTTAATCGCTCAATTCCCATAGCCCCATAGCTCTTCTCTAGCAGTTTCACCGTCCTTTATCCCATGACTCATTTGACTGTGAGCTGCTTTTATCCACAACGCCATGTGTATAATCAGCTCTTCATAGTTGTTGCTTGGATGGCATTGAACACCCAGCAAGGATAAGAGGAGATAAATGCAACCTCATTACTCAGTACATCTATGGGAGTTTCCTCAAATCCCTAGTCCCCATTTGATCTCTTTCCTTGTCAGTAAGAAAAAGCTTCTCTGTAGCATTTAGCAGGTAGTCCCATATATATTTTTGTTTTTGTTTTGTTTTGTTTTGTTTTTTGGCTGTGTGGCATGCAGGATCTTAGTTCCCCGACCAGGGATCAAATCCTTGCCTGCTGCAGTTGAAGCATGGAGTCTTAACCACTGGACCGCCAGCGAATTCCCATGTCATTATATTTTAAGAATTATTAAATTTCCAATTCACCATCTCAGAGTGAAGAGTAAGAAACTTTTAACTAGAGGGAAAATAGATGAGATGAGATGCACAACGAGTGGGTTAAGCATGGACCTCCAAATCCTTTCTGCATTGGCATTGCTCTCACCCTCTGTCTAAACTGTACTGTACTTTGCTTTGTCAATGAACTTATGAGGTCTGTTACTGACCCCAAGAATACAGCTTGTCTGAACTCATCTCAGAGCTTAAATTACTCTCCTAATCTGAACTGTCCTTCCATCATTCCTTCACTTCTCCCTTCAAGACAAAGTTCGTATAGTTGTTCCTTCCAAACTTCCTCGATCAGAACCAGAAAATGTTAGCACTGGAACTTCTAATTCTATCTCTCACACTCTTGATTGACAAACGGGAGACTGAGCCCAGTCACGTTAAGTGACTCACCTAAATCTAACCAGCTGCCCTGGAGTCCCAGTCTCTGGATTGGTAATCCTCTTCACCATCCCCATCTCAATCTTTTTGCACCTTGTTCTGCTCGCAGCTGCTGCATCTGGTAGAGTTTTTTTCATGTGGGAGAAACACTTGCAACGCCCACCAACTGGTAAAATTCTGGCACAGGATCGTGAATGTCAGTGCGATGCAATGGAGAATACATGGCATTTGGAGTTAAACAAACCTAGACTCAAAGGGAGGCTCTATCAGACTCTAAGTATGTGACCTTGGGCCGTGTGACCCTGAGCAAGTGATGTAACTCTCTGAGTCTCAGTTTCCCCATCAGTAAAATAGGACTAAGCATGAGTGGGGCCCAGTGTGTGCCAGGAGACTGGACCAGCCATTAGAAGATAGACACCAACCAGAGCCTACAGTGTAGATGAGGGTAAGTCCCTTATGCTGAATGTCCTAGAAGGTATAGGCCATAACTGTGTGGCTCCCTTTCAGTTCTAAACAGTTCCTTAACTCTGGGACCCGGGGCGATGCCTACTAATGTAAAACAGCAGCTTGTTAACAAGAAGGGAAATGTGTATGCTGTCTCTGCATACAGTCATAAGGAAAAGCAACAGGTAACCTTCCAAGGAGATAGTCTAGAACATAAACATTGAAAACTTTAGCTCTCTGCCAAAGTGACTCCAAAATGCTCTTAAAGAGTTCAAAACTCTAAAGCCTGACTTTATGGTTAAGGGCCTCAACCTCCCAGTGCAGCTATTCTGGTTCTCCTACCCTGACCAAGGGCCACGTTTCCTTCTTGACCAGATGTGACATCCTGTAACCCTCACCTCTGGGTCCCTATGCGTGGAATTTCGACTTTTTATCATTTTAATAAAGCAGAGCTAAGCACAAATAGTGCTCACTGAACCCAGGGCCATGGTATGTCCTCATATGTCTACTTTTATAAAAAAGGTAATCCCTTTTGTTAAAAAATAGAAAAGGAAGCCTTAAGTGCTTCACGTTTTATGTGTTCAGAAACGGGAAGAGACAAAATGACTGTCTCTTTCTTCAAATACCTCGCATACTCCAAATTGTACCAATGAGCGATTCGTAGTTTTGGCATTTAATAAAATAAATAAAATAATTACTTTTTTTTTAAAGGCACTCCTTGCAGTTTTTAAGCAAATAGCTGTTGGTGTTTTTGTTTTTTATCCCCGACTGGCCTTCACTTTCCTAAAGAGCTACAAAAGGAGTTTAAGAGAAAGTGGACAATTTGATCTCAGGTTTATTAAATTAGCAATAAACTTTAAGTTCTCAAAGGTCTGAAGGTTAAGACGATTCAGTTCTCCCTTTTCTTTTGAGTTATAGACCTAACTATGTGCAGGTTCACTTTCCCTGATCAAAAGTCACTTAATGGGCTTCCCTGGTGGCGCAGTGGTTGAGAGTCCGCCTGCCGATGCAGGGGACGCGGGTTCGTGTCACGGTCCGGGAAGATCCCACATGCCGTGGAGCGGCTGGGCCCGTGAGCCATGGCCGCTGAGCCTGCGCGTCCGGAGCCTGTGCTCCGCAACGGGAGAGGCCACGGCAGTGAGAGGCCCGCGTACCGCAAAAAAAAAAAAAAAAAAAAAAAAAGTCACTTAATAACTGATTAAGATGGAAAATAATTCCAAATGTCAAAGGGCAGCAAATCCAAGTTTCCCGTTTCTGTGAGATTACTGTTAATTTCTCCCTATCCCGCTTCCCTGGGGTGTGTGGTGGACACTGTTGGTGCCCTGCCCTGTCCCTTTACCAGGAGAGTGGCCCACCCCCAAACCCCTGGCCAGCTTCCTTGAGTGTCGGCTGCTGGTGGTTCCCACTTCCCAGGAGAACTGTCCTCACCAAGAACCACCCAGAAATTTATGGGCCTCCTACCCCTCCCCGCCAGGGCAGGGCACGCCACTGGCTGAGCTAAAAAGCACAATCCCTTCTCTCCACGCTGCAGAGCTACCCTTGGGATTCATCTAAAGCCAAGTCTTTGCTTATTTTCTTGTCATTTTCTCACTTACCTATAGGTTTTTCCCTCAATACTAAATCACTTACACTTGGAACTTCCCTGGCTGTTCAGTGGTTAAGACTCCACGCTCCCAATACTGGCGACACGGGTTCGATCCCTGGTCGGGGAACTGAGATCCCACATGCCGCATGGCCTAAAAAATAAATAAATAAAAATAAATAAAATCAATCAATCAATCACTTGCACTAGATAAGAAAATCACTCTCCCTTCAGGCCCAAGACTGTGCCTTTGGAGTGCCTAATGAGAGGCATCTATATAATTTTGCATGCATTTATAGTTGATATACAAATTTATACAATTCATATAGGTATACAATTTCATATAAATTTTATATAATTTATAGTTGATTGAAACCTAAGTGTTTTTTAAATTTACAAACTATTACAAAGAAGCAGTCAATTCACCAACCCAAATATGCAGGTATGACAAAATCCAAAATGTTTTCTAGATTAACAGCAAGAGCCAATGCTCCAAAGCAGAGAAATCAGGACAAAATGCAATTCTGATGCCTGGCATACATGGTGGCTGTTTCATATACATTTAACAACTGGAGAAATTTTTTGCCCAAATTTACTTGATTGGAAATTATGCCCAATTCAAGAATGAAAGTAACTGACAAATGAGTGTTTATAAAAATGTTTTTGAGATGCCACAGATTGAAACAAGCATCTCTGTTCCAGAAATACTAATGTGAAAAACTGTGTGCCTCAGAATCAATGAAGTACTAACAGAGGTTTAGCAAAGGGCATCTAGATTCTCTTATTGATACAGTCTAAGTAGAGCCCCAACCCCAGAAAGGGAAACCTTCCCAAGATGCAGTTGCAAAGATAACAGCTGAGCTTTGACTTCAGCAGTGAGGAGGGGAAAGCCCCCAAGGGAAGACTATGTTTTACATGAGGTGAAGAAAATGCAGAGGAACGTGGAGGCACGTGGGATCCTCCCGGACCGGGGCGCGAACCCGGTTCCCCTGCATCGGCAGGCGGACGCGCAACCACTGCGCCACCAGGGAAGCCCCTAGATTCTCTTATTGATACAGTCTAAGTAGAGCCCCAACCCCAGAAAGGGAAACCTTCGCAAGATGCAGTTGCAAAGATAACAGCTGAGCTTTGACTTCAGCAGTGAGGAGGGGAAAGCCCCCAAGGGAAGACTATGTTTTACATGAGGTGAAGAAAATGCAGAGGAACGTGGAAAATTTTAAGTAAGCATAAATGGTTCCTACTGCGGGTGTTCAAAACTACCCAAGCAAATTCTGAAATTCAGAACTATTTTTCCATCTATGGAAAGAGTACATTGTTCCAGTTAAAAGCAAAATAGCCACCCACGAGGGAAGAACTCTCAAGCTTCTCTTTCCAAGTTGCCCTTTGGGTTTCCGGTAGCTCCAGGTTTGGCCCTCAACCATAATTACCATCACCTGGGCCGGCTGGTCTTCATCTAATGGTACCAGAGCCCAGAGACCTTGCAAATAGCATTAATGAATGCAAATGGGTCAGGAGGCCCCAAAGCCAGATCCCCTTTGAAACCAATTCTTTCTATATTCCGATTCAACAAATGTTAATCAAAGAATCTGGACTACATGCAGAGTATTGTTTTAAAAATGGGACCAGGTGCAGAACATTTGGTCCTAAGGGATGAGAAAGTGACTCAAATTTGGCATCCACCTGGAACTTCATTCCGTGCCAGGAATGAAGGGAATATTAATGGGGAGGCGGGCTAGGGAGAGGGGGAAGAGGAGGGGCAAGGAGAGGGAGGTTTACATCTGTAAACAATCCAATTTTCCTAGTGTCTTAGATGGCCCTAAAAAGAACTTTACACGGAAGTGTAGGAAAGCCTGCCTTCTGGTAATCCTTTGTAATCCATCGATCACAAATTTGTAAGAGACTAACAAAGTGGTCCCAAGTTTCTTTGCATCTCACTCTCCCCCTACCCTCACCAGCCTATGACTGTCTCATTTGTAAATGCATAGCACATTCCCTGTATGAGAATGTGACTTTTGGATCCATCTCCCCAGCTGGATTGGAGGCATTTTTGCATAGTTTAATCTTTTGAGCAAACCTCTGAATGAACCTACTGCTGTTTTGCAGACAAATGGAGTATCATTCAAGACTGATTCATGGGCTTCCCTGGTGGCGCAGTGGTTGAGAGTCCGCCTGCCGATGCAGGGGACACGG
>NC_041223.1:12315201-12321150 GCF_002837175.3 Physeter macrocephalus | reverse complement strand
CCGGGAGGATCCCACATGCCACGGAGCGGCTGGGCCCGTGAGCCATGGCCACTGATCCTGTGCGTCCGGAGCCTGTGCTCCGCGACGGGAGAGGCCACAGCGGTGAGAGGCCCGCGTACCGCAAAAAAAAAAAAAAAAAAAAACCTGGAAGGTGATCAGCAGCATAATTTATCATCCTTTTAAAAATTATGGTAGAAAAAGTATATCTTATTTTTATCCATTGAAAAATATCTTCTTTGTAGAACAATTAACAGTTATGTTTCTGTATCTTCATAGTTATTTAATAATAGTATTGCTCTTACTTTATTACAAGTAATTCTAAATTGTTTAATGTCTTCCATTTATGATTTGGATCTAACGTTACTTGAATTAGATCATTGAACATCTGAGTCTTGGAGATCTTATATTTATACAGGGATTTTTAGAAAATAAGATTGGCATTTATTACAGCAGGAACTTGCAGGCGTCTATCAGGAGACTGTCTCAGATCATCATTTACCTAACTCAAATTTTCCTTGTTTTTTTTTTTTTCATCTTATATATTTTTAAAAGACAACTGTACAAAACATAGAAATAAATAGGTTTGGTTGAATTGTCTCTAGTCTTTGTATAAGTAACCCATAGATGTCATTGTTAAAGTTTTTGTATCACGTTTTTCTCACTGGCAAACTGACTCAGTAACGTATTCAGAGCCTGGCAGCTCTAATTTTTTGATAATCTTTCAAGCTTACTGACCTCCTGGCAAAGAACTTGAAGTCTTTTCCACTACCCCCATTCTTCCTGGTATTTTTCTGACATGCCTGAGCGCTAGGGTTTATGCCATTATGTCTGTGTATCTAAAAGATGGAAATGATAAAGCACATGACATCATGTAAACTATGTAATTTTGACTTTTAAGTTTTCCTTAAATATAAATCCTGGCTCAGGCTGCCAAGAGGTCTGACAAAGGTCAGCCTGGTTTTACTCGAAGTGGGTGAAACCAGAATTCCTTGGCCATATAAATTCCTGTGGTTCATGGTCTCCATGAACACCTCTCTTTTCTAACATTAAGTTCATATTCTGTGTTTACTCAAATGTGTTTGGCCCACTAATACCTCTTTTAATGAGAATGCAGTTCCCTGCCAGAAGTCCCATTTGGATCATTTACTTTTCCTTTGTTGATCATGTCAAGCAAATCATTACAAATAATAATACTGTAATCACATAGTTCTTTCCAGGAAATGTCATCTTACTGATGGCATGTAAGACTGAATATTATTAAAATCTGACTTGTTTTTTCATCCTGACTGCACTGCAATTTAACACCCCTTGAAGAGAGATGACGTGGAGAGGTTTTCTGGCTTGTGATCAGCACTTCAGGTTGGTGGTCAGAAGAAAGTTCTGTTAGAATTCTTTCCAAGGATTTGTCGTGCCCGCTCAGATTCCTTGTTCTATGTTGACTCTAGCTGTTTTATAAAATACCTTTGTAAAAACAGGTCATGGAGGCAGTTCAGAATTAATTAGAAAATTTTTTTCATCTTTTAAAAAATTTTTGGAACATGTATAATCCAAATAACTTTATTATCCTTTAATGACAAATTAATGCAAAATATGCCAAACCATGCAAAAACTTTACAAAAAGCTCATTCTGAAGTAAAAGCATTTGCCTCAATCTTTTATTTCATCTATTCTTATTCCATCAGTTCTGATGTTCTACCAACCACACAGAAGAAATTCTCCTCAATTAAAGAGTGAAGCAGTGCTGGTTTCAATGAACCATACAAAATCTGTCCAAAGTAATACTTGTTTCCAACAGAATTTTGTAGAGCACACTTGTAAATCACTTCTCAGAAAAATGGCAAGAAGTACTTCTTTGGCAGTAGACAGATAACAAAAATGGGGGGGGGGGGTTAGAGTCTAGGGGAAAAAAAAACTTTTAATCTTTTTTTAAAATATTTGTTTTTTTTTTTTTTTTTGGCTGAGTCGCGTCTTAGTTACAGCAGGCGGGCTCTTTGTTGCAGTGTGTGGGCTTCTCTCTAGTGGTAGCAAGGGCTTGTTAATTGCAGCGGGCGCATGGGTTCCAGATGAGTGGGCTCAGTAGTTGTGGCGCACCGGCTGTCTAGTTGTGGCACACGGGCTCGGTTGCCCCGTGGCACGTGGGATCTTAGTTCCCCAACCAGGGATTGAACTGGCGTCCTCTGCATTGCAAGACAGATTCTTAACGACTGGACCACCAGGGAAGTCCCAAAACACTTTTAATCTTAATGTCAGGATCTATTTGACTGCAATTACAGAATACCCAGTCAAAAATAACAAACAATATAAGAATTTCTGTTTCATTTAACCAGAAGCTTGTTAAAGGATTGACAGCACAGCTCGACCATGTCAGAGCCCTGAGTCGACAACATCTATTGAGTTCATTCATTCTTTCATCCAACATGCCCCTTTACATATTCCGTTGGCCTCCTCTGTGCCAGCTCATGTGCCAGGAGAAGGTGGCACCTGCTGGTCCTGGACCCAGTACCATGCAGGACTCTGAGGCTGATACAAACAAAAAGCAAGGTAGGGTTTTGTAGTTCAGAAGTGAACTCCCTCTTTATCAGGAAAAGGTGCATATAAACGAAACCAAAGTAAAACAGTCTGACACAGTAGTCAGACATTCATTTGATTGTCACAGACAATATCTATCTGGATATGGGTTCTGGCAAACTTAAAGCCGAAAAAGAATTTTCTGGAAGGTTACTGAGTGGCTCACAAAATTGATTGGAAGGCTGGAGGACTACATTTGGAAAACAGGACAAAACCAAAGGAATCCACAACCAGGGTCATGTAAAAGGAACTGCTTAGTTGCTAAGCCACCACCAGACTCCAGGTACAAGACACGGCCACTGCCAGATGGATTCTAAATTGTCTTTGTTTGGTTGCCTTGTTGGCCCCTTCACAGTAAGAATTCACATCTACTGTGAGTTTATACTCCGTGGAGTCTGTTCTAAGCAAGTTAACACCGTCTCATTTAATTCTCACTGACACCCGGAGGGAAATAATTGTCCCATTTTACAGGTGAGGCTACTGAGGCTCACAAAAACTGAGCAGCTTGCCTAAGGCCCTCAAACCCAGGCAGGCCAGCTCCACCACTTTGTCTGCCTCTCAGGGTCTAAGGAGCAGCCTCTGAATTCCTGAGCCAATGGCTGGTATCCTAACTGCCAGGAGTCAGGAGAAGCACATAAGTGACTCTTTGGCTTCCAAAACTTACACAAGGCTGATTCTCCAACACAGGAAGGGAGGTCAAATGCTGGCAAGGAAAAATTTACAAATATCACTCCAAAGACTACAGAGAGAGATGTGTAAGAAGTAAAATATGTGAGAGATCCAAACTTGGGAAGAAATATCCTAATTATTCTCAGAGTGTAATTTTCTACATTCAGCTATATTCTGAATGTTTGTTTCAGCTTAGGCATACCTCAGTATTTTGTTGTTGTCTATGGGAAGACAAATTAAAGTCATGTAATACATTTTCCCTTTTCTCTCTCTTTAAATTGTGCAAAGACAATTCTGGCAAAAGATAGCTATCTAGTTTGAGTGTTCAAATCAATGAAGATAAAAATGTCCTTATGCCATCCTACTTCTCAAATATCTAAATGATTTTCAAGAAGTCACATACTCAAGCATGAAATCAGAGATGGTTTTATTGAACGCAAAAAAGGAAAACCAACCAAGACAAAAGAACCTTATATTTTTATTCTCCCCTATATCTTTGGCTATGGAGTAGAAGGAAAGAATGACCATTTTATGGATGCCAAGCTAAGCCAGTCAACTTGAGGCCATCTTTTCTTTCTAAGGAATATAGTTTAAAAATTGTGACCAGAACTTGCCTTTGTCTCTCCCCTTAGCATTTTTCCCTGAATCTACAGACTATTTCAGTTTATATTCTAATAGTGGCACAGAAAAAACACAAATTGCCAATGTTCACATAGATCAACCCTATTTGTTCCCAAATATAGAGAAAAATAAACAGTGTTATTCCCAAATTACTTATTGGATTTATGTATCCAATATACATTACAATATATGTAATATTGATGTATTTTCATAGCAGAGATAGGGAATACAAGAGATATCAAGGTAAATTTTAAACTCTTTAGAAACGAAGCCTTATTCCAAATCTTAAGAATAAATTATAAGGGACTTCCCTGGTGGCACAGTGGTTAAGAATCTGTCTGCCAGTGCAAGGGACACGGGTTCGAGTCCTGGTCCAGGAAGATCCCACATGCCGCGGAGCAACTAAGCGCGTGTGCCACAACTACTGAGCCCGTGCTCCAGAGCCCGCGAGCCACAACTACTGAGCCCACGTGCCACAACTACTGAAGCCTGCGGGCCCAGAGCCCGTGCTCTGCAACAAGAGAAGACACCGCAATGAGAAGCCCGCGCACCACAACGAAGAGTAGCCCCCGCTCGCCGCAACTAGAGAAAGCCCGCATGCAGCAATGAAGACCCAACACAGCCATAAATAAATAAATTTTTTTTAAAAAAGAATAAATTATAAGAACAAATTTGTGAAGAAAATGCTAATGTCTTCTTTGATAAAAGTATATACATAAATATCTAAAGTATATAAGTACTCAGTATTTTTCTTACAGAAGAAAGTCTGGCTTGGTAAAATCCAAAATGTGAACTTCAAAGGACACATGCCACAGGACCTAGCTTAGCTAAGTTAGGAACAAAGAGAAAAAAACTAGGAACACATCTCAGAAAAGAATTCTGCTCTCATATTTCCTTTTTCATATTTTGCAGACAATCTATCCTCAATTTCCTGAAATGTCATCACTCTCCGCTTAATAAACAACTGATAAAGAAAGATCAAGTCTTGAAATCAGTGACACAATAGTCTTCATTTAATTTTTTTAAAACCCTACAGTTAGTTCTAAAGGTCATTTTGATTTTAAGCCTAGAGCCAATGACTTTTTGAGAAGTTTCCTGTTTTCTTTTTAGAAGAAAAACAGCCAGCATGAAAGATAAGAATTTGTGGCAAATTCTAAACATAAAGCCTTTTGCATTTAAATATTTCTACAGATTTTAATTCTCGCCACAGGACTCTGGCTTTCAAAACTTCATTTCTTTTATAATCCCACAAATATGAATTTCCCTGAATGTGCCTCTTGACAGCTTTCCAACAGCCAGAATGGGCAATTGACTTTATTGTTTTTCTAATAACATGGGCAGTTAGGGAAAAGGAATCTCATTCGTTAGGAACAAATATTAGGAACAAATACTGTTCTTAATATTTGTTTTTCATTTGTAAGGATAAATATTCTGAAAGGAAGTTTTTGGTGACTGGAAGAGACATAATGTTATTTCTATTTAAACTGACTTTCATTAAGAAAACTTCCTACTGCGTTAAACCAGCCTACTATCCTATTCCTGACAGGGATGGATTCTGAAAAGCCATGGTTGCCTTCCATGAACTTAACCTCAAAAGGTAAAAAATGTACTCAGAAAAACTCTAGTTTTTCTTAATAATATAATCATCCATAAACTTAACCTCTTTGTAGTTTAACAGGGAGCATTTTCTGAGGAAATAAGTTCCATGAACTTACTCTTCACATAGAAAAATCATTCTTGTTTGTCCGAAAATGATTTAGTTGAGCTTTCCAAGCTGCCCCTAAATCTTTCTGATTTTTGAAAACTTATTTCAAATATTTTCTTTATAAGGCAACACATTTTACCTTCTCTTAGGAAGACTGATGAATTAAAGGATTTTTTATTTTCTCTCCCTACTTTCTGTATTTTTATGCATTTCTATAAATCCATAAATACTTTGTTTTAAACCTATTTGCTAGTAATATGAAGTCTGTAGACATGTTATCTGATCTTATTGATCCTTTATTTCTTTAAATTTATTTATTTATTGATTTTTGGCTGTGTTGGGTCTTCGTTTCTGTGCGAGGGCTTTCTCTAGTTGCGGCGGGCGGG
>NC_041223.1:12272013-12314913 GCF_002837175.3 Physeter macrocephalus | reverse complement strand
TTGCTGCGGAGCACAAGGCCCCAGGCGCGCAGGCTCAGTAGTTGTGGCTCACGGGCCCAGTTGCTCCGCGGCATGTGGGATCTTCCCAGACCAGGGCTCGAACCCGTGTCCCCTGCATTGGCAGGCAGATTCTCAACCACTACGCCACCAGGAAAGCCCTGATCCTTTATTTCTTAATCAGCAAAATGAGAGGATTAGCTAAAGATTATCTCCAAAGTAACTTTCTATGGTTCAACTGAACTTTCAATGAAAGCTTAAACTTATTCACAATATAAATTCTATTTCAGCCTTACACTACTGTTGACTTGGGAAAAAAAAACGCACAATGTAAGAGCTGTGAGTTGAGTTTATTCAGTGTTTTAAGGAGGACTATTGCGCAAGAGACTGCCTCTCAGAGAGCTCTGAGAAACTGTTATGAAGAGGTAAGGGGGGAGGTCAGGATATATGGGATTTTGGCAAAGGGTACGTGCAACCAAGCACACATCTTGGTAGAAGGTTCTGCTAGTCCCAAGGAACAGACATCTTAGTTAATGGTTTTAGTGCTTTTCTAAGTATGGGAAGATGCAAGTATCCAGGTTCATAAAAAATTTCTCCTGAAAATATCTAATTATCTGAAGGCCTGCTCTGCCAGTTTTCCCAGAGCACAGAGTGCCTCATTCCTGATCTCTGCCCTGAATTCCTTTCAGGGTGTGTTGAAGGTCAGCGACTGCCGTGGTTAATGACTTAATTCTTGTAGAACTGGGTGGCAGCAAGTGGCCTTCTTTAGCAGGCACTACCCTCTAACAAAAACAGAGTAAATAACAACCAAGGTCACTCTTAAGTAGACATAAATCCAAAATGTTTTACTTAGTTGAATTATCCGTTTTTACTTTAAATTCCTTAATTAGGTTCAGTAAAAGTTAGCAAAATGATAGAGAAAGTTAACAATTTTTCTTCTGCCTTTGGCCCTGAAATCTGTTTATTGACATTTCCTATCTTTCCGCTGTGGTATCCTTTCAATGCCCCCATGCTGGAGAAGTCAGAAGTTACAAAAAGCTTCTGTATGGTCTGGGCTTACAAAATGACCTCTTTCACATGGAAAAACATCCTAAAATACATCAATAAGACTTACTTTACCCAATATGTTAAACACTGATTCTTTGGCAGGAAGTGTTTGTTTTTGAGAGATGCAATTAAGTTCAGCCTCAAATTACACAAAATACATTTTTCAATCCGTAATATTAAGATATTTTTTAATGATATAATGGAGATCTTGTACTACAGAAAACAACGTTTATACAGTTAACAATCTACTCGGTCGTGCTTTAAATGTTTCATAACCTTCGTGGGCACACTGATTTATTTCTTATTAGATTCAAGTTTCATTCCTTCTAAGAGCCACTGTTGGTTCTATAAACCACACTGATACGGTAACCAACTTTATGAGAGTGGGCATATCAATGACAAAGCAATCATCTGATACTGTAACAAATTTAAATTAAAGGATCTCACAAATTATGCCAACATAAATTTCAGGTGGATCAAAGAATTAAATGTAAATGGAGAGAAAAAAAGAGAGAAAGCCTTACAAAACTCATGGTGAAGAAGGCCTTTTGAATTATGACTCAAAATATAGAAACCATTAAATAAAGAGTTGCTAATCTTGGCTACATAAAAGTAATATTAAACTGGAAAATACTTGCAATTCTTATCACTGACAAAGAGCTCATTTCCCTAATATGTACAGATATCCCAGAATTAAGGAAAAAATCAGGGACTTCCCTGGTGGTCCAGCAGTTAAGACTCCGTGCTCCCAATGCAGGGGACCCAGGTTCAATCCCTGGTTGTCTAACTAGATCCCGTATGCATGCCACAACTAAGACGTCTTCATGCCGCAACTAAGAGTCTGGATGCTGCAAGAAGCCCACATGCCACAACTAAGAGTCTGCATGCCACAACTAAGAGCCGGTGCAGCCAAAATAAATAAATATTAAAAACAATAACAACAAACCAGTAGAAAAATAGGTAAAAGATATTACCAGACAAATCACAGAAGGGGAAATACAAATAGCTTTTTAACATATGAAAAGATAGTCTACCTCACTTGAAATCAAGGAAATGCTAATTCAAATTTTACTGAGGTATTTTTTTCCAATGATCAGATTTGTAAAGATGAAAAATTTAATGATGCAGTGTGTTAGTGCTTGGACATTACTGACTGGGTTGTACTTGATGCCTCCATGGAGGGAATTTGGTAATAACTACTAATATTTAAAATATGCATACCTACTGTATAGCACAGGAAACTCTACTCAATACTTTATAATGACCTATATGGGAATAGAATCTAAAAAAGAGTGGATATATGTGTATGTATAACTGATTCACTTTGCCGTACAGCAGAAACTAACACAACATTGTAAATCAACTATACTCCAATAAAAACTAATTTTAAAAAATAAATTAAATAAAATATGCATACGTTTTAACCTAGCCAATTACACACACACACACACACACACACACACACACACTACATATATACTCACACCTCTATAAGATGATATATTTTAAGGCTATTCATTAATTATAGTAGAATATTAAGTAGCAAAATAGCAGGAGTACCATAAAAGTCAATCAAGAGTTGGCTGATTTGAAAAATCATGACACTTCCTATGTTGGAACAGAATGCTAAAGAGCTGTTTAAAGATAGGATGAGGAAGCTCCTTATGTTCTTTTTTTTAATATAAATTTATTTATTTATGTATTTATTTTTGGCTGTGTTGGGTCTTCGTTGCTGCGCGTGGACTTTCTCTAGTTGCAGCGAGCGGGGGCTACTCTTCATTGTGGTGCGCAGGCTTCTCATTGCGGTGGCTTCTCTTGTTGTGGAGCACGGGCTCTAGAGCGTGGGCTCAGTAGTTGTGGAGCACGGGCTCAGTTGCTCTGCAGCATGTGGGCTCTTCGCGGACCAGGGATCGAACCCGCGTCCCCTGCATTGGCAGGCGGATTCTTAACCACTGCGCCACCAGGGAAGTCCACTCCTTATATTCTGATGTGCAACAAAAATCAAGATATATCTTCAGATGAAAAAAAGCAAAATGCAGAATATCATTTGGGTAAAAATGGGGCTGGGGGAACCATACATGTAACTATTGGAATATGCAGAGATTGTCACTGGATGGCCATCCAAGAAACTGGTAATGTTCCCCTCTGAAGAGGGTAACTGGGTGGATGGGGAACGATGCAAAGTGTAACTTTTCCAAAGTCGTGGATCAGTGAGTACTTATTACTTATGTAGTACTGAAACCGCACAACTCAGACGGGACTTGAACCCACTGTCTTCTAATTGAGGTCACACGCCTGGTCTCAGGACTTAATGAAGTTCAGGTTCTTGATGTCTCGTCACACAAAGAATTCAATGAGAGAAAAAGTGATAGGTAAGAAGTGGATTTATTTAGAGAGATACACATTCACAGAAAGAATGCAATTTGTCTCAAAAGGCGAGAGCAGCCCCAGGGCATGGGGTCGTCTCAGAAAGTAAGAGTGGCCAAGGGAGACACACACTCCACAGGCAGAGTGTGGGCCATCTCAGAAGGCGAGAGGCCTGAGATACGGGGGTGGCTAGTTTTTACGGGCTGGGTAATTTCATAGGCTAATGAGGGGGAGGAGTATTCCAACTCTTTGGGGAAAGGGTGGAGATTTCCAGGAATTCAGCCACTGCCCACTTTTTGGCCTTTTATGGTTGGCCTTGGGACTGTCATGGTGCTGGTGGGTCATTTAGCTAATGCATTACAATGAGCATATAATGAGGCTCAACTTCACTGGAAGTTGAATATTCCATCATCTTGGACCTAGATGGTTCTAACCAGGTTATGTCCTCAAGGGCTATGTCATTCTTTTAAAGGTTGTACCCTGCCCGCTTCTCTCCTGTTTCAGTACCACCACACACTGTGACACACAGGGAGGATTTCTTATGAAGATACAGCACATTAGAAAGAGAGAGCTAGCAAATATGATATATTAGAAAACCATTATGTATTAAACTACTTGGCCTTACTTGGTTTTTTTTGTTTGTTTTTTTTGCCACGCCACGCAGATTGTGGGATCTTAGTTACCGGACCGGGGATTGAACCCAGGCCCTCAGCAGTGAGAGTGTGGAGTCCTAACCACTGGACCACCACGGAATTCCCTCTTGGCCTTACTTGTAAATGCAACTGACATGCAGAGGAGCTAGAGACAGAAAGACTCGTGGAAAACATCTGTGCTGTCATGGAAGAGTCAATATTCCAGGCTGCGGCACTAGCACAAAAATGTGTGGGTCAGCCTGCCTGTATCTAGTATTTGGTAATAACTACGAATACTTAAACTAGTGGGAGCTAATGGTATCTCTTTCCTTCCTTCCTTCCTTCCTTCCTTTCCTGGTCTGCTCCTGCTGCTTTCTCCTCCTCCTCTTCTTCTTCTTCGTCCTCCTCCACCTCCTTTTTCTTCTTTCTTCCTGCAAGTGGGGTCCTTAGCATTCATATTTCATGACTACGGGTCTTTCAGGCACTTTAATGATAAGCAAGTACACACCAACCTCCAGTGATCTTACCAGTACTTTCCTGGGGATAGAATGAGGTCTCTATGTTTCCTGTGTTTTGGGTAAGTACATACTAATCCAATGGTCATGAGATCATTCTTAGGTACCTAAAGCATTGGATATGGCCAATTGATATAGATATATAAAAAACAAATTGATTAGAAAGCAAATACTAGGAAGTGTCCATATTTAATAATACCAAATTTACATCCACAGCAATAGAAGTACAATAGAAGCTTCTCTCTCTCCCGCTCTAGCTCTCTGTATCTCTCTCTCCCTCTGATAAGCTATTGTGAATGAGAAATTTAATTAAAATGCATGTATTTTGTATATGGAAGAGTGAAAGCAACAAAGTTAAAACTTCAGTGTCACTGGCCCTGATTCAGCAGGTTAGAGGGACCAAACCTCTGGGTTGTAGTTGCTTTTTTCATCATAAGATTCTTTCCATCTTCCCACATCAATTCTGAATTGAAAATTCCTAATAACTGTCCAAGTCTGCAACAGAGACACACACACACAGCTTGCTTCCTACTCTGGAAGTCTTCCCTGTGCCTTTGGCTGGAAAGAACGCAGGAATCAAAGCATTTCCTTAAACAATGGAAGCCAAGATAAATCTACTTATTCTGAGAAACAATAGATATGAAATTTCCACTGGGATCAAACTCCACAGAGCTGATTAGCATTTCTTTCATGCTAAGTATTTGGCTTAGATGTCAGGTTAGGGGTTAGTAGAGGTGAGTCCATTAGCCATTATATTAAACATGGACATTTATTCACATTCAATTAACCTGTGTTTTACTTCTTCAAATGCCCTTTCTCATTCTTAATGATCAGAATTAAATATCCTATCTTAGGTCATAATTTTTGTTTGGTTCTTACATTTTTCCAATTTGACAGTAAGAGGCTTAATCTAGAACAATTAACAAACCAGACCACCCACCAACTGCCAACTGGTAATATTTTGTTGTGTTTTATGTTGTGCTTTTAATCCATCTTCAGTAGAATTTATACTCCGTTAATGAAAAGACTCAAGTTTCCTGTTGTTGTTTCTATTCAACATGTAACCTAAGTGGACAGGAGTAGGAAAAGAAAATGCCAGAAGATGTAATATGTTCTTGGAAGGGGGAGAGTATGACCAACAATGTTTATGCATCCTTTACCAGGCAATTAAAACTTTTATCTTTTTTTTAATAAAGACGATACTTAAAACGGAATCAAGTGCAATTTATCTAGGTTTGCAGTTAAGACAAAGCAGACCTAACCACAGGTTCTTGTAAGTTCCAGAGTTATATCACATTTCCTGCACATATATTTTTTCATCTGTTTTCTTTTGTTCCCCTGGCCTCCTAGCCCAATGTGCTTACCCTTAATATCAAACCTCCAACACCAGCAGTTACCTGTGCTTCATTTTACCCTTCTTCACTCTCTTTTAGGACGTTAATTTCCCCATTCCCTTCTACTGTGGATTCACTTCTTTTTGTTGCCCCTGTCTCAAATTTCTGGCTTTGAAACCTGGCCTGCTTATCTTCTACTGACCTGCTTCACTTTTTTACCAACCTCCAAACGCCTCTCTGTGTTTTTAGATCTCTGCTTAGCTTTACTCTTTCTAACTACACATTTCCTTCATTTTTGGCATTCATCATGCAGCTCTCACCCTTGGGGAATCAGGGAATCAGGAAATATCCATCTTAGGAACGTGTTTTGAAAGGAGCATTCTATACTCATCTTTAGACTGGAATCTGTGTTCATTGGGGTCCAGTATAAACATCATGTTCATTATTTATCCCCAGCATCCAACACAATGTTCCACCCATTAGATTCTCAACCAAAAAATGTCCACTGAATGAACTTCTAACATAATAACAAAAGATATTTCTGCCATTTGCCCACATAGTTAAACCAATGGTTTTGATTTGTTGGCAAGATGCAGGTTACCGTCCCTGTTATTTATTTTTCTGCTTTGTGAGCATAGCTACATTGGGTAGCACAGAATATGAACACAATGGATTCCATGGATTCATCTAGACCTCATTAAATGAACTTTCAGCGAGCAGAATGTCTGATGGAAATCATGACACTACTCTCTGAGATTATGATGAAATTCTAAGATTCCCAAATTAGTAGCAAGTAGGAAAATTAGAGAAGGCTCAGAAGATTGGCTTAAAGGTAATCAAGAAATTTTAAAATAAAACATATAATTGGTCTGGGATGCTGTGAGAATACCTATTATTTTCTTTCCCTAAAACCTCTATTTTCTTAAACCAACTTTCATAAGACTCGAAACTTTGCCACCAAACATTCGTTGTCTGCGACAAAGATGTATAAGAAAGTATATTGTTATGGAAAGATAAGGAGTGACTTCTTGAGGAGTGAGTTATCAAAACAGCATGGATAATAAAAGTCTGTTTCTGTAAAATTGTACAGACAGAGAGAAGTAACTGGAAGATTTTAAAATTGATATGTAAAACATATACAGTTAAGTGCACAAATCTTTTAGAGCTTGATGAATTTTTATTTTGTATACACCCATGTGACTACCATCCACATAAAAATATAGGACATTTCCAGGACTCCAAAAGGTTCCCTCAGGCCCCTTCTCTGAAGAATGTTTCCAAAAACATTGAGTTTGTACCCTACTGGAGGAATTTTAAGTGATTTTTCAGCTTTCTTCTTTATACTGTTCTGTTGCTAGAGTTTTCTGCATTAGTATTACCTATATAATCAGAAGAATAATAACAACATTTTCCTTGTTGACTTTTGGAGCAGCAGAACTACAAATGAACCAATCTCAAGGAAAGAGACTTGAGACATCCAAATTCCTGATTCCAGCACTTACATAGCTTCAGTATTTAACTATTTTATTATTCTTGTTTTTCTTGGTATATTTCTTTTCTATTTTTTATACAATTTTTAAAGGTTACACTTCATTTACAGTTATTACAAAATATTGGCTATATCCCCTACGTTGTATAATACATCCTTGTAGCCTTACACCCGATAGTTTGTACTTTCCACCCCCCCAACTGCTTTATCGCCCCCTCCCCACTGATAACTACTAGTTTGTTCTCTCTGTCTGTGAGTCTGCTTTTTTTTTTTTAATATTCACTAGTTTGTTGTATTTTTAGATTCCACATATAAGTGATATCATACAGTATTTCTTTGTGTATTTCTTGCTTTCCTTTTTTGATCTCTCCTTAAAACTTAGCAAAGCTTTCTTTTCTTTCTAACAAGCTAATCTGTTCAACTGTGCAGGGTGATATGGCCATGCTTTCTGAGCCTTGCAGTAAGAACAGCACACTCCTGGACATTGTGTGGTGCTATAGATTGAATGTTTGTGTTTTTCAAAATTCATATGTTACATTCTAGCTCCCAAGGTGATGGTTTTGGGAAGTGGGAACTTCGGGAGGTGATTAGGTCATGAGGGCTGAGCCCTCAAGAATAGGATTAGTGCCCTTATAGCAGAGACCCCCAGAAAGTTACCTTACCCTTTCCACCATGTGAAAGAACAGCCCTTACCAGACATCACATCTGCTGGACACTCGACCTTGGACTTCTCAGCCTCCAGAACTGTGAAAAATAAATTTCTGTTGCTTATAAGCCACCGAGTTTGGTATTTTATTATAACAGCCCAAACAGACTAAGAACTGTGACCGTCTGAAATCAAAGTGGAATGAGCCCAATTAAGAAAGAGACACAGAGTCAGAGAGAAAAGAGATCAAATGATAAGATTTATTGCTGATGAGGCAGCTGGGACCTGTAGCCACAATCAACCTCCCAGTATCTATGGCCATGAATTCTGCTTAAATACCCACAAGCCCATCCACTGCAGAGACATCACCCTCTCCAGGAAGTGCTCCACTGGATGAGAGATAAAGCCAACAGCTTCAGGACACACCACTCTGAGAGACGGGGAACCAAGCCACTGAGGGCTCAGGGTTCTCTCCAATCTCATCAAGCAGGTAAGTCACCAAGTGGAGGTAGATGACAGAAAAGCAGAAGTTATCCTCCTAAGGTTTCCTCTAACGAACTAGAGTGGACATTCTCTTTTATGAAAACATGAAGATTCAGAAATATGGTCCCCTCAAGTCTCTGGATACGTGGTTGACTGAATGATCCTTAAGCGCTCCATAAATCGAGATTCTGTGATTCCAAAGGGAAGAAATGCAGTCTTCCTTTTCTATCTTTCCCTACAGGGTTTCTTAAAGCAAGTTTGTGAGTAAGTAAACAAGCAAACAATTTCAGTAAAATAAAAAGAAACTTTAAAGAACTGTATGGAGTCTTATACTTAAAGGACATCGTCAGTCATACGGAGGGTCGAAAGCCGCTGAGAATATCTACATCGTTGAAAAGACAAAACAAAGTAAACCTGGCTTGCTAGTAACTGATCCTCTCTTGTGCCTGAACTTCCAAACTCATCTTAATCTCATTGTCACAACCTGAGATGATGAGTCACTGGAGTATCTATGTCAAGTGCAGTTGGCGGTAGATTAAATACTGAAACTGAAATTCCCACCAAGCTGGTTTTTGTAACCTGTGAAACACATCCAAACTATTCAAGACCCATTTCCTGAAAGGATATTCTCAACTTTCCAGCTACTCTGCTAACTTAAAATTGGACCCAGCCTTCAGCTGGAGACTGTGAGGATTCTGAAAAGGAAACAAGTTTTTCTTCAAGTAAAAAACGTCAAGGTGGGGTGGGAAAGGGAAAAGTGTACAAGGTAATGACTTGCTTCCCCTTCAAAGATTTCTCGGGAAGACTCCAGGCATGTTTATTTACTTATTTTGTAAGTGAAGCTCATTTTATTGAAATATAACACACATGTAGGAAAGCGCACAAGCCGTGAGAGCTTGTTGAATGTTGTAGAATGAACACATCTGTATAACCAGCCCCAAATCAAGATCTAGAGCATAGCCAGCACTGCCAAAACTTCCCATTGCCTCTTCCTCTACATTACCGTCCCCAAACGGACTGCTCTTCTGACTTCTAATGACGTACAATAATTTTGCCTAATTTTGAGCTTTATGTAAGTGGAATCAGACAGTATGTGCTCTGTGTGTCTGCATGCTTTTGCTTTCTGTTACACTTGGGAGAGTTGTCCATGTACTTACACGTAGTAATATAGTAGTAGTTCCTTCATTCTCATTACTGTCTGGTGTTCATTGTATGAATATGCCTCAATTTATTTATTCATTTTACTGTTGCTGGAGATTTGGATAGTTTCCAGTTTGGAGCTATTATGAACAGTACTACTGTGTGGATTCTAGCATATGTATCTTGATAGGTATTGGTACACATTTCTGTTGGGTTTAATCCAAGGAGTCATTCAGAGATCACTAAGCTTGTGGTAACTTGTTATAGCAGCAGTTAGAAACTCATATAGTAACCTTTTCATATGTCTATGGGCTGTATGGATACCCTTTTTTGTTAAGTGGCTGTCTGGTTAAGTCTTTTGTCCACTCTTTTAAATTGTTTTTTTGTTTGTTTTGACTTGTGGGAATTCCTTATATAGTCTGCATTCAAGACCTTCATAAATTACAATATTTATCATGCTTTCTTCCATGGCTTATTTCTTTTACTCGTTGCAATCTTTTGAAAACAGAGTTCCCAGTTTTAATCATGTCCAATGTATCTATCTTTTCCTTTATGATTACTGCTTTTTGGGAACTTTTAAGAACACCTTCCCTACAAGTTCATGATGACGTCTTGACCAAGTTATCTTCTCTAAGCTTTATTATTTTGACCCATCTGGAATTGATATTTGGATATCATGTAAAGTAGATGTCAAGATCTACTTTTTTTTTCCATTTAGATAACCAAATGATCCAGCATCATTTATTTAAAATTCCTTCTTTTCCTCACTGTATTGCAGTGACATCTTTGTCATATATCAGGTATATGTGTAGATTTACCTCCAGATTTTTTTCCTGTTCTGTTGCTCTATTTATCCATCTTTGCACCTGTTCAGAAAAGATTTTAAAAAGCAGGCCTGAGGATGCTATCCTTTGAGAGGCCTGCATATGGGGTTGGTCCTTGGCTTGAGCGTGGGAACTTAGATTTGGGGAGAGTTCCTATTACTCCCAGACCTAATAAGAGTGTCTCACTGTGTCTAAACTGTTTATACAAACAATATGGTTTATGCTGAATCCTTGTTTTCCTTCTAGGAGTTTGGAACTTGGGTGTATGCTAGGTAGAATGTGCACACATGACAAGTCCCCAGTAAAAATCCCGGGCAGTGAGTGAGATCTTCTCTGCAAGACATTTCACATATGTTGTCATCACTTGCTGGGGAAATTAAATGTGACTCCACCAGGAGAAGACTTTTGGAAGCTTGCCCCTGGTGTCCTCCAGACTTCACCTCATGTGCCTTTTCCCATATCTGACTTTGCTTTGCATCCTTTCACTGTAATAAATCATATCCATGAGTATGGCTATATGCTGAGTCCTCTGTGAGTCCCCCTAAAGAATCATCAAACCTCAAGATGGTCTTGGGGACCCCTGATGCAGCACTAATTACTATAACTTTATAGTCATGATATCTGGTAATATAAGTTTGTCAAATTTGTTCTTCCTTCAGATAGTCCTGGCTATTTTTTACCCCTTAAATTTTTATATAAATCTAAAGATCAACTCAATGTCCAAAAAATTATACTTGCAGTGATTTTTATTGGGATCTTATTTGATCTACAAATCTACTGGGGAGAATTTTTTTTTCTTCTTTTGGCTGCACCTTGCGGCTCGTGGGATCTTAACTCCCTGACCAGGGATCGAACCCAGGCCCATGACAGTGAAAGTGCAGAGTCCTAACCGCTGGACGGCCAGGGAATTCCCTGGGGAGAATTGATATTTCTGCTATATTGAGTCTTCCAAAACTATAGTTAGGTCTTCTTTCATTTCTTCCAATTTTCTAAATAACATTTTGTAGGGTTTTTTTTCTTTTGGTAAAAAGGTCTTGTGTAGCATTTATCAGATTTGTTATTAGGAATGTGGTGGTTTTGATGCTAACATAAATCATATTTTTCATTTCTATTTTCTTTTTTTTTGCTGTTTTATAGAAACACGAATAATTTTTATAAATTGACCATATATCCAGCAACTTAACAAATTCATTTATTAATTCTAATAGCTTAGCCATAGACCCTTTTGATCTGCTATGTAAATAATCATGTCATCCATGGGTAACAGGAGCTGTGTTTCTTCCTTTTTAATCATTGTTATGGACTGACTTATGTCCTTCCAAAATTCATATACTGAGGTTCTAACCACCAGTGCCTCAGAATGTGACCATATTTGGAGCTAGGGCCTTTAAAGAGATAATTAAGTTGAAATGAGGTCCTTAGGCTGGACCCTAATCCAATATGACTGCTTATTAGAAGAGCTTAAGACACTTGTACAGACGGAAGATCGTGTGAAGACACAGAGAGGGGATGGCTGTCTACAAGCCAAGAAGGGAAACCAACCCTGCCAACACCTTGATCTTAGACTTCTAACCTCCATATAATTCACCCATTGTAAGCAAATGTGCACTTACATTGTACTGTAATCCAATGATTTTAAGTGAATTTATTGAGTTGTGAAACAATCACCACAACTGAGTTGTGAAACAATCACCACAATTTCCGTCAGCCCCGCAAGTTTCCTGGTGCCTGTTTACAGTTAATCTCCACTCCCACACTCAGCCTCAGGTAACCACTAATCACCATATCTATAGATTTCCTTTTTCTAAACACTTTATAAAAATGGAATTATACAATACATGGTCTTTTGCATCTTACTTTTTAAATTTAGCATAATGTTTTTGATATAATGTTCATCAATGCTATAGCATGTAACAGTAGCTCATTTCTTTTTATTGCTGAATTGTATTTCATTGTATGGATGCATTCATTTCCAACAGGTACATGAAAACATGCTCCACATCAGAGCACAAAAATCAGAGAAATCAAAATCAAATGAGTTATCACCTCACACCAGTCAGAATGACTATCATCAAAAAGACTACAAACAACAAATGTTGGAGAGGGTGTGGAGAAAAGGGAACCCTCCTACACTGTTGGTGTAAATGTAAATTGCTGTAGGCACTGTGGAAAACAGTATAGTGGTTCCTCAAAAAACTAAAAATAGAATACCGTATGATCCAGCAATGCCACTCCTGGTTATATATCCAAAGAAAGCGAAAACATTAATTCTAAAAGATACATGCACCACAATGTGCATAGCAACACTGTTTACAATAGCCAAGATATGGAAGCAACCTAAGTGTTCATCAACAGATGAATGGATAAAGAAGATGTGGTATATATATACAATGGATTACTGCTCAGTCATAAAAGAAGAATGAAATTTTGCCGTTTGCAACATGGATGAACTTGGAGGGTATTATGCTTAGTCAGACAGAGGAGGACAAACACTGTGTGATATCGGCTATATGTGGAATCTAAGAAACAAAACAAACTAGTGAATATAACAAAAAAGAAACAGACTCACAGGTATAGAAAACAAACCAGTGGTTACCAGTGGGGCAAGAGAAAGGGAGAGGGACAATACAGGAGTAGGGGTAGGGGATTAAGAGGTACAAGCTACTATGTATAAAATAAATAAGCTACAAGGATATATTGTACAGCACAGGGAATATAGCCAATATTTTATAATAACTATAAATGAAGTATAACCTTTAAAAATTGTGAATCAGTATTATCATATACCTGAAACATAAAATATTGTACATCAGTTATACCTCAATTTAAAAAACATTGTATTACAATTCAATATAAGTGCACATTTGCTTAAAATGGGTGACTTTTATGGTATGTAAACTTATACCTCAATAAAACTGTTAAAAAAAATAACCAGCAAGGGATCAGATGTAGGGACATACAGATAAAACAAGTTTGGCAATATATTAATAATTATTGAAGCTGGGTGATGGGTAATGGTGTTTCATTATGCTATTCCTGCTACTTTTATGTATGTTTGAAATTTTTCTCAGTAAAAACTTTTTAAAAAGGTAACGAGAGATTAAATTAAAATTGCTTTATAAAGACACACTCTATTAAGTATTCAATATAACTCAATTGTTATACTTACCTTTACTTTTCAAGGCATTCCATTAAATGTGGGAATATTCAACAGAAACCTGACCAAGGAGATGCAAATGACTAACACATTAGCTATTTCTGTATTTACATGTTGCATCCAACAACCTTAACTGGCTTAATACAACTCAAAAATCATGAGGTCAAGAAATCATAAAGCTTAAAGAGACTTAGAGAAGTCACCAATGACCTTTGCTCCTGAAAATGTCTCACACAATAAAGCTATCTTTTTCTTTTTA
Organism: Physeter macrocephalus; assembly: GCF_002837175.3. Classification (NCBI taxonomy): domain Eukaryota; kingdom Metazoa; phylum Chordata; class Mammalia; order Artiodactyla; family Physeteridae; genus Physeter; species Physeter macrocephalus. The sequence continues at coordinate 12,301,023 of NC_041223.1, read as the reverse complement.
AATATTTAGAGATGTGCATAGAAGAGTTATTCAAAATCCCTTTGGTATTTTAGGTCAACACAATCCAGCTGTGTTAATAAATAGCTTGCTTTAATCTATTGAAAGCCAAGTCAATAGAAATAAGTTATGCATCCATTATATGTCTGGCTTTCAATAAATAGAAGAGGCTAATGAAAGAAAATTACTGAGGAATTCAACAAATGTATTATTAGAAAGTTTGTAAGAGACTTTGTTCTTAAGCTGTTATGATACTCGATTGGCTCATGGGGCAGATGTACCTGAACCAGTGGTTGATAAGTGGAGAGAGGGATTTATTTTATTTGCCTGGAGTGTTTGCCCTGGAATAGTTGGCAGTAAGATAGCACCATCTGTTGGAAAGAAGCAATGTCAATCGCCAGTTAAACATTTTTGATATATGAAAAAAATGTTTGTCTTTCTAAAGTGCTTGAGAAAGAACCATATTAGGATTAGAAGCCACAGTTCAGTGGAACAAGTACCAAATTGTGTTTATATATCACATCTCCCATTTGTGTAGTAGTCTGTTTGTGTAGGTTGGGCTGTTAAACACACACAAACTCTAAATTATTTTATATATAATATATAATTTATATATAATTTATATACAAATATAAACATCTTTATTAATTTTTTCAGCCTGTAGATATCTTTGAAATGTCACCACCTTTACTTCTTCCACTTCTTTAAACTCTGAAACAACTACACTTGTCACACAGAATCTGTTCCTCTGAATTTTTGGAAGTTTCTGATTTTGATAGTTACATATTATACTCCTATAAACCACTGCCAGATTTGAAGTGATTGTCAATAAATTTTGCACAGTATATTAAAACCCTCTTTCCAAAAAACAAATAAATTAAAACTTAAATAAATAGACATTCTCATTGCAATACCAATCCTTGGGAAAGATGATATGTTTATTTCGTATTTTGAACAAAATTTCTGGCCTATTACAATGCATAAACATCTAAACACCAGAGTACCTGGTCTTCCTCCTTGAGTTCAGTAAGTACAAGAAGGGAAGAAAATATATTATCACTAATCACAATGACCTAGAAGTCAATCTTTTAGATCCAAATTCTTTCCTCAACCTTTCAAGCTTCCTAAAAACCCAATGATTCTAAAATCACTTTCTGTGGGCTTCCCTGGTGACGCAGCGGTTAAGAATCCACCTGCCAATGCAGGGAACACGGGTTCGAGCCCTGGTCCGGGAAGATCCCACATGCCGCGGAGCAACTAAGCCCATGTGCCACAACTACTAAGCCTGTGCTCTACAGCCCGCGAGCCATAACTACTGAGCCCACGTGCCACAACTACTGAAGCCTGCGTGCCTAGAGCTCGTGCTCCGCAACAAGAGAAGCCACCGCTCGCCGCAACTAGAGGAAGTCCGCCTGCAGCGACGAAGACCTGACGCAGCCAAAAATAAATAAATTTATTTATTTTTAAAAAAATAAATAAATTTATTTATTTTTAAAAAATAAATAAATTTATTTATTTTTAAAAAATAAATAAATTTATTTATTTTTAAAAAATAAATAAATAAAATAAAATCACTTTCTGTGATAAAAATAAATAAAACATGGGTAGTTCCAGCCATGAGCACAGAAAGTTCTTTAATCCTTTTCTGGAAGATATCAGCTATTATGCAAAAAATATATTTTTAAAAATCTGTCTAGTAGTTCCTGTGCTTCAAATTTATGATTCCTAAATTTGTTATTAGTTTTGATATAAAATGTTATAGATGAGTCAAAGTATATTTACTACAAAAAAGTTCAGGCATCTTTCATATTATAGAAACATATCACATGAAATCTTATACATGCAATTTACAGTTTCTGGATCCAACTTGCTAACCATTGTTTAATTGCTTGCAGTTGTAAACTTTCAGATGCTTGTTGATTCCTCTGTACAATTTCCACTTGATCCAGCTTAGGAAGAACCCACTTGAAAGAGTCAAGGAAGAGTTGTCAAGGGGTGTAACTTACCATGATCTAAAAATGGAGACCTGGGGTGGGATGTCTTGTGACAATAGGAAAGACGCAAAAATGAATGTAGAGTAGCCAATCCATGTGAGAAAATCCTAACTCCGATCAGAGACGTCAACCATCTCGAGCATACAGCATCCTTCTCCCTTTGCTTGACAGACATTGCTACTCAGTAAGAACTGAGCCTTCTCCCATTCTGTGGGTTGTTTATGGTTTCCTAAGCAACCGACAAGGGATTAATCTCCAAAATATACAAACAGCTCATGCAGCTCAATATCAAAAAACCAAACAACCCAATCAAAAAATGGGCAGAAGATCTAAATAGACATTTCTCCAAAGAAGACATACAGATGGCCAAAAAGCACATGAAAATATGCTCAACATCACTAATTATTAGAGAAACGCAAATCAAAACTACAATGAGGTATCACGTCACACCAGTCAGAATGGCCATCATCAAAAAATCTATAAATGCTGAAGAGGGTGTGGGGTAAAGGGAAACCTCCTGCACTGTTGATGGGAATGTAAATTGGTACAGCCACTATGGAGAACAGTATGGAGGTTCCTTAAAATAGAGCTACCATATGATCCAGCAATCCCACTCCTGAGCATATATCCGGAGACAAACATAATTTGAAAAGATACATGCACCCCAGTGTTCATTGCAGCACTATTTACAATAGCCAGGGCATGGAGGCAACCTAAATGTCCATAAACAGAGGAATGGATAAAGAAGATGTGGTACATATATACAAAGGAATATTACTCAGCCATAAAAGAGAATGCAATAATGCCATTTGCAGTGACATGGATGGACCTAGAGATTGTCATATGGAGTGAAGTAAGTCAGACGGAGAATGACAAATATGATATCGCTTATAGGTGGAATCTAAAAAAATGGTACAAAGGAACTTATTTACAAAACAGAAATAGAGTCACAGATGTAGAGCACAAACTTATGATTACCAAGGGAGAAAGAGGGGGAGGGATAAATCAGGAGATTGGGATTGACATATGACATAGTAGACATATAAAGTCTACTATATGTAAAATAGATAACTAACAAGAACCTACTGTATAGCACAGGGAACTCTACTCCATACTCTGCAATGACCTATATGGGAAAAGAATCTAAAAAAGAGTGGATATATGTATATGTATAACTGATTCACTTTGCTGTACAGCAGAAACTAACACAACATTGTAAATCATCTATGCTCCAATAAAAATCAATTTAAAAAAAAAAAGGAGAAGAACTGAGCCTTAATCTAGCCTGAAAATCCAGTTCAACAAGTGCTAAAGAACTGCTGTTTCCAAAGTGGACAGATAAGACAGTTCTTAGTGAGGTAGGAAGAAACTGCCTATTTCTAGTTTTAACTTCTATTTTTGTCAATGTTTTTCAGTATATGCAATAAGTAGTAGTAATTTATAATTAAATAAATATATATATGAGGGGAGGTGAAAGTAAATAAGTTGTATGCTTTACCAATAGGAATGAGAAATATCAAAGAAGTTCGGAGTTTGCTATTTTAAGGTGCCATACCAATCAATTGGAACTTTTATAGAAGGTAAAATCGAATTGCCATCCCTACTCTAGAATCTCTCTAACATACTGCAGCATCTTCTGCACAAACAACAAACAAAAAACTTGACTTACTACTTTACTTCCTGATCAAAGAAGAGCTTCCTTCCCCCTAAGCTCATGAACAATATGTAATAATGACTACATTAAAATCCCATTTTTCTCCTAACCTTGAACCACACTTCTCATTTAGTGACTATAGCTATGAACAAGCATATTAGAATAGTCCATTTTTTAGATAATTGTATCATCAACATCATTAGGAAAAAAGATTTGATTTACAGGATTTTATTTACCATGGTCTCATCTATTTATGTATGGAGCGTGAGAGCCACTGGTGCTAGTTTCCAGTATTTCCAGTTTTCTGCCTTCTGGGCACACAGTAGGACTGGATTTCCTGGTCCCATTAGGGGTGGAGCCATATGACTGATCTGGCCAGTGTACTATGAGCAAAGTCACTTCTATTCTGGAGGATTTGATTTTCAGTGTGAGATTTCCTGGGTTCTCTCTTTTCTCCCTCTATCATGGTGAATATGTAGCATGAGTGAGAAAGGAAGCTTTGTTGTTTACAGCCACTGAGATTTGGGGGTTGATTGTTAGCAGAGCATGATCTGGTCTGCCCCCATGACAGCTTGAGAGATACCTGAAATTCCACTCAAAACCTAACAAGTCACAACTCAAAGATTTCGTTAATAAGCTATTGTATATTGCAAGAGATCCAGCCTTAATTTAAAAACCACAGGAAGTTCTCTATTAATAAATCCCCAAAGAGACAAGTTGGTCCTACATATTTCTATAGTTTTGAAAGGGGAATTTCTCCCTTTGAAATTTCAAAGACGAGTCTTGGTATCAGGTGCCAGGCTGGTCTGCTCTGAGAGCAAAAAAGCAGGAAACTGTCCTGTTTGATCCCGACTTGGAATTTTCAACCTCAAGACCTGTATCTCGAGGTAAGAGCAGGTAAGATTTGCAGAACTGCTTACTCTTCCCATTTTTCCTTAATGTCACTTTAAGTGAAAAGAGAATTAATCTGATGTAATCAATTCCTTCCCCAAAAGTCCATCTATATTTCACAGGGGATTAGTGTCCAAATATATATTCTCATACCGTTTTACTTTCATCCTAAGTCACTTTATTTTTTTCACCCCAGTAGAATAGGAAGGAAGAGATCTGTGCTAGGCTTTTCCCCAGAGCCTCACTTAAACACAGGAGGCAGCATGGCTCAGTGGGTGAGGACTGAACTCGGGACATGTGTGACTCAGGTCACAGCTCTGTCACTAACCAGCTGTGTGATCTCGCAGGCCTCTTAACTTCTGTCAGCCTGTTTCGTCACCCGAAAAGGCAATTCATAAGAGCGTCCTTGCCTCACTTTGAGGCTTGTCCGTTTCTAAAGAGACTTTATGTCTGAAAACAAACAGTTGAATTACATTATTGGAATGAACATCTGTTTGTGGCTATTTACGATGTATCAACACAGATTTACTCTCGTAACATTTTTAATCAAATTGTCTGACACTTTTCTACGATTTTTAATTTTGTATTTCTCCTTTCTTATTTTTCTCACCTCCATCTACAGAACCAGACACGCAAGTTTATCCCCCGAACTGGGTGGAGGCCAGTTCAAGGCAAAATGGGAAGCTTAAGCTCTCAACCCGTGCCATCTCCCTCTTCCTCTGGGTGCCTGCCTTTGCTTTGATTCCATTTCAGGTGTGTACAGTCCCCTGAAGTTTGTCGTTTCTTCTGCCTGTCCATTGTCTTTACACAATCATGTGCGCTAATGAAGCCTTTCCTGCCTCTGGGGTGGTCTTCTGCCCTCGCCCCACCTGCCTCACTAACCAGAAAAGAAATTATGTGGTTCAGCCTTGGGAATAGATAGAAAGGGAGAACAGTATTTTGAGAAAGGGGAACTTGAATCACATTCTGCAAACCACCATGTTCACAGCCCATAAACAGGGGACACTGGCCAAGCCAGTGTGAGACATGAGCTGGAAGCCTGGGCCAGAACCAGGAACCAGGGAGGGGTCAAGTTCTGCACCGGTCACCAGTGGAAACAAAAAGAATAAGCCCAGCGATGCTGAGAAAGCAAAGGAAAAGAGCGTTTCTTGTCTCTTTTCTATAAGGGGTGGAAAATATATGTTTGGTGTCTGCCTGCCAAGGAAAACCGCTGGAGTTTGTGCTGCTGGCCTTGAGCTGCAAAGTGTCGAAGGAAATGAAGGGAATGTTGTGAGGGGTGTGTGCGTGTGTGTTTGATTTTTAAATGATCACTGTGGGCTGGTTAAGAATTTCTGGGTTTGCGATGTGTTGTCCTGTTGTGTTTTGTTTTTAACGACGTGGAAAACGTGCCACTTTCAGGAAGGAGGGCCTGGATAGGAGGGAGGTTCATGGAAAAGGAATCAAAACAAGACTGGGAACTCCCCGAATGCTCAAGCATCTCAAACCACATGACCGCACAGGCAGCGGCAGCTGAGGAATCAAGGCAGGCTTTCCCGTGAATCGTGTATTTCTTTGTGATCACAACAGCGCTTCCTGTCTGAGTCAACAATGCTTTCAGGGTGGAGTGCACGAGAAAACCTTAGTCATGAAATACCAATTTTCAACTCTTTAATAGAGCCAAGCAATATTCTGTAGAAGAGCGTGTCCAGAGTTTGCCAAAAAGATTTCTGAAGAAGTTTTGAATCTTATCGTTGGGCACAGAAGGGGGTACAAAATTAATTCAAGGCACGTCCCCTGCCCTGAAAGAGCTTGCGGAGGCCCTGCTGGGAGGTGTGGGATCTGAGAACTGCGGTGTGAGGATGGGGCAGAGAACCACAGTGAAAGGCGCCGGACCCGACTTGCTTTCTATATCTCCCATTGAATGATCAGCCTATCCAGAGGCAGACCCTCTGAGCGCATCCACTCTGCCTGAAGTCCTCTGGTTTGCTTTCTCAGCAGAGAAGGGCAGGAGAGTTCAGCTGTCACCAGGAAGGGCCAGTCTCACATGCATTTGCCTGCCTGGATGACAAAATGGAAGCTGGGAGGGCTCCGTGCCCCTAAAATATTGGTCCCTAATCTATTACAGCATCTGAGGTTGTATAATTAGAGACTTCTTCCTGTATAAGCAGTGTGATAAAGTAGAGGGAGCTTGGACTTCAATTTCAGGCAGACCTGAGCTCAAATCTCAGCTCTTCTGCACACAATGGACCTTTAGCAGGTCGCTTCTTCTGTGAACACTTATTTCCACATCTGTTACCTGGGGATAACGTATGTGAAAATGGTGAGACATAGGAACTTGGCACAGACTGTTTTCCTTCCTTTCTTTTCCGACTCTAGTGGCATAAATACTCCAGAGCTGAGGAACATCCTAAGCTCTTAGGTTCTGGCAAACTGGATGTCTCTGTAGGGAAGTTAATTACCACCTTCAGCTGTTATCCAGAATATTGGTACTCTAACCACTCAAGGATGTAACACCTTTGGCAAAGATTTCTCTCTTGTGATTTTTTTCCCCCTTATTCTCGTAATCTTCTCACTTCACTAGACCATCCTGGAGACGAAGGACTATATCTTATTCATTTTTGTATTCCCGGCACATGGCATAGGAGGTACTCAATAAATGTCTGCTGGATGAATAAATAAATGTATGAAAATAGTTTCTAGGGAAAAGAGTAAAAGAGAGACAACGTTTGTTAAAGGAGAAAGTACCCCAGGACTAAGAAGAGGAAGATGAGAAGGCAAGACAATTTTTTGCCTCATTTATCATTTGACCCAGAATCAGAACTGCTGCTGCCGCTTTAGAGAGTACAGTACCCTCCACCTCCCCTCCCTGCTACAGCCACCGGCAGGGTGACAGGTGCTGCTTCTCCTGCCACGAACGCTGGTGGTGGTGACACTGTGGAACAGGATCAGGAAACCACCTTTTCTGAAAATGACCTTGGCAATTTTTGCAACTATTTTGCTGCTGATTTTTAAAAATTTTTTTGATTAATTAATGTATTTATTTTTGGCTGCCTTGGGTCTTCGTTGCTGCGCGCGGGCTTTCTCTAATCGCGGCGAGCGGGGGCTCCTCTTCGTTGCGGTGCACGGGCTTCTCCTCGCAGTGGCTTCTCTGGTGGTGGAGCGCGGGCTCTAGGCACTCGGGCTTCGGTAGTTGTGGCACGTGGCCTCTCAGTAGTTGTGGCTCGCGGGTTTAGTTGCTCTGCGGCATGTGGGATCTTCCCGGACCAGGGATCTGAACCCATGTCCGCTGTTTTGGCAGGCGGATTCTTAACCACTGCACCACCAAGGAAGTCCCTGCTGCTGATTTTCTGAAGGATTTCAAGCCACATCTGCTTTCTAAGCCACAGCTGTTTTCAATATCTTCACTGCACGAAGTACAGAACAGGTGTGACTTATTTTAATACAAATCTGGCCTCACTGGGGATGAGGTGAGCACCCGAAGGGGGCATGCAGGGTATTTATTTCTCAGGCTTCAGGGTCTTTCCCGCTGCCCCTGGGGTACGCGCAGGTACCAGTGCATCGGTGCAGGCTGAGTGGTGCCCTACGCTGAGTGCCAAAGTCTCATTTTGTTTGTAAGGGTCACTCCCGCAGTCAGACTTCACATCCCCAAACAAAAAGAAGCGAAAGCCTCCCACCTGTCATCTGAATGATCTTTATCTCTGCTTCATCTCAGTAACAGGTAGACGTCGTGTTTCAGACATGGCCGTCTCATGGACGTGCTCTGCATGCAGGAACTGGCAGACGTCGTGTTTCAGACGTGGCCGTCTCATGGACGTGCTCTGCATGCAGGAACTGGTAGACGTCGTGTTTCAGACGTGGCCGTCTCATGGACGTGCTCTGCATGCAGGGACAGGTAGACGTCGTGTTTTAGACGTGGCCGTCCCATGGACGTGCTCTGCATGCAGGAACTGGAACTCTGACTCCCCTCTCTGACCCCCCTCTGTCCCCTCACCACTTCACTTTCAAACTCAAGAGCTGGGAGGCAGGACTGAGTAGACTATGCAGTGGAATCAGATAAACCCTGAAGTCTGGGCGCTTTAGAACACCACAAGTTTATTTGTCGCTCACGACATACTCTGATGCCGGTCACATGGCTCTCTTCCAAGGGGTGAGTCAAGCACATATGTATTCTATACAAATGGGTTGTTTCAACGTGTCTCCTATTGATGCTTCTACAAACAATTCTGCATTTTCCAGGAGGGGAAGGGAGCAACAGGGAGGAAGAAGAGGATGGAAACCGGATATATCTGGGTAATATTTATAAGTGACCTTTATTAATAATCTATGGAAAAAATTCCTGTAAAAATGGCCGTTGTCTCAGGGGTAGAATTAAATTTGGTAACCAGGGAGAAGGCAAACTAACAATGGGTGAGGTAATACGTTTGTGACTCAGTGTGTAGAGTCTATCTTTTGGAAGGTTGTCTATTTTTTTTTTTTTTTTTTTTTTTGCGGTACGCGGGCCTCTCACCGCTGTGGCCTCTCCCGTTGCGGAGCACAGGCTCCGGACGCGCAGGCTCAGCGGCCACGGCTCACGGGCCCAGCCGCTCCGCGGCACGTGGGTTCTTCCCGGACCGGGGCACGAACCCGCGTCCCCTGCATCGACAGGCGGATTCTCAACCACTGCGCCACCAGGGAAGCCCCCAGGCTGTCTATTGATGACACCTTGTAGTTTGGACCCAGCAATACAGTGAATGTGAATTCAGATCCCACTTTCCATACTCAAGCTTGCGTGAGCCTGTGATTCTGAGAATGAGTGAGACTTCACAGAGGTCCATGCCCCAACTCGTGTGGTTCAGTGACCATTAGCAATAAAGGCTTTTATTTATAATGAGAAACAGTTGAAATATGGAAGGAAATGATAGAATGACAGGATTTCCTGGAAAGTGCATGAACAAAGCAATAATACACAAGGTGCCTTTACAAAGAACTCTAATAAATTTTACATAAATGCCTGACATGACCTTTTGTGCTTCTGAGCTACTTCAGTTACAGTAACATCAGAGACAGTGGCCAAAGCATTTACTATAAATTCAAATGCTTTGGGACTTCCCTGGTGGCGCAGTGGTTAAGAATCCACCTTCCAACGCGGGGGACACGGGTTCGAGCCCTAGTCCTGGAAGATCCCACATGCCGTGGAGCGACCAAGCCCTGTGCCACAACTACTGAAGCCTGTGTGCCACAACTACTGAAGCCCGCACGCCTAGAGCCCGTGCTCCGCAACAAGAGAAGCCACCGCAATGAGAAGCCTGCGCACCGCAACGAAGAGTAGCCCCCGCTCGCTGCAACTAGTCTGCGCGCAGCAATGAAGACCCAATGCAGCCAAAAAAAAAAATGCTTTCCTATTAATGTGAATCAATGTATGAAAATCAACACATATTTCATACTCAGACATGCTCAGAAATGCTATGCACAGGCACATACACAGGGAAAAAGAATGTCTATGCCCTGATCTCATTTTCTTTAAAAATGTTACACTCAGGGAGCCCCAGCAAGTACACATAGCCTAGCAAGTCAACAAGTTAGCGTTCTTAAATTGTATGGGAATGACTTCACCGAGATTTGTCCTAAATAATTAACAAGACAAACACTTTTTCCTTAAGAGCCAAGAACTTTGCAATATTAAAGAATCATTTCATTAATTGACTTTTAAAATTCATGGACTTCTCCTTTATATGTATTTGAAACTTTTTAAGTTTAAATTTTTTAACTTTTAGACATAAGGGGAGATAATATTAATCTATCCTGCACTCTCAAAGCTTTTTTTCTTCCTTTATGTTACTTTCGTCAACTGATTGCTATCAAAGAAAGCAATTTCCTGTAACGTTTTATTTTACTGCAAAATGATTTTCCTGTACTTTATCTGGAAAATATATCGTGATGTTGCCTCATCACCAATATGGGAATGACAGGCAGGCAAGACATTGACAGGAGAGACCAGATGAGAGTAAGGGAAAGTGTAAGCCTTTGGGGACTTGGCACGTCCGAATAGCAGGAAGAGCTATTTAAAATGTATGTCTGGGGCTCACCCTCTGAGGTTCTAGTTCACCACAAATATTATGAGTGGGCACACTTTTTTTTGCCACAGGGGCTATCAGAACACTTGGGCCGGGCCTGGGGTTCACCTCCGTCACGTGCCAGCATCACTCCTGGGCCCACCTTCTTTCCTCCTCACGTTTTCTATTTACCTATTTTTTCTTACTTATTTTTAGTTGATCTTGCTAAATTGTGTGCATCTTTATATGCAGACTTCAATTCCTTTCACTCTGTGGATAATTTTAAGTAAGTAAATAAATAATAACGCTGCAGGGCAAGTTTTCCAATAGGGAGAGTTTATATTCCATATTACAGTTCTGTCCTTTCCATGACCTTTTGTCCTACTTCAGAATTCCAGTGCTGTGGTGTTCACTCCTCACACCGTCAACCCTGTTCTTGGGAGAGCACCTCATCCTCAACATTTATACTCACAATAAACTTAAACCAGTGTACAACCCCTGCCAGGGGTATTCGCTTTTCCTCTAATTGCAAAATAAGATTTACTACCTCAAATCAATTTTAGATATCAAGGAAATGGGAGAAAATAGAGGAAATAATCATGGACAGAAAGGTGTCTTCTCAGTACCGCAAAAATGATACCACCCACCGAGGATTATTTTTGCTCATAACATTTTAAAGAAAAATGTTAGGGCTTAAGTAACAATTTTAATTTATTGCTTTACTGATGGCCTTCTGTGAGCCATGTGAAAAGCCAAATTAACAAAGATGCTGAAGAGAGAATGAAAGAGATGGCTATGTGAAAATTGAAAGGCAATCTGTAAGTAGCTACTGACTGTCCATTTGTGTGGAAGGGAGGCAGAAGAGGTCCAAAATATGTATTAAGGAAGAAAAGGTTAAATAAAAATAACTTGATCCTTGTTAGGCGCGGATGAGAGTTCAAGGATGGACTTTAAAACACAAGGTCAGGGACTTTCCTGGTGACGCAGTGGTTAAGAATCCACCTGCCAATGCAGGGGACACAGGTTCGAGCCCTAGTCCGGGAAAGAAAAATGTTAGGGCTTAAGTAACAATTTTAATTTATTGCTTTACTGATGGCCTTCTGTGAGCCATGTGAAAAGCCAAATTAACAAAGATGCTGAAGAGAGAATGAAAGAGATGGCTATGTGAAAATTGAAAGGCAATCTGTAAGTAGCTACTGACTGTCCATTTGTGTGGAAGGGAGGCAGAAGAGGTCCAAAATATGTATTAAGGAAGAAAAGGTTAAATAAAAATAACTTGATCCTTGTTAGGCGCGGATGAGAGTTCAAGGATGGACTTTAAAACACAAGGTCAGGGACTTTCCTGGTGACGCAGTGGTTAAGAATCCACCTGCCAATGCAGGGGACACAGGTTCGAGCCCTAGTCCGGGAAGATCCCACATGCCACGGAGCAACTAAGCCCGTGCGCCACAACTACTGAGCTTGTGCTCTAGAGCCCGCAAGCCACTACTGAGCCCGTGCGCCACAACAACTGGGTCTGCGCTCTAGAGCCCGTGAGCCACAACTACTGGGTCCACGTGCCACAACTATTGCAGCCCACATGCCTAGAGCCTGTTCTCCACAAGAGAAGCCACCGCAATGAGAAGCCCACATACCGCAATGAAGAGTAGCCCCCACTCGCCGCAACTAGAGAAAGCCCACGCGCAGCAATGAAGACCCAACACAGCCAAAAATTAATTAATTAATTAATTAATTAATTTTTTAGAAACCACAAGGTCTTGTGTTTGAGTGGCTGTGGTGGTAATTGCTGCTTGCTCTGCATTTTGGAGAGAATTTTGCCTATTTGTTTGAACTCCCCTGTGTGGACTTAGAATACAACGTCTCTGTTATGGATTGAATTGTGTCCCCAAAAAAGATATGTTGAAGTCTCAACCCCCAGTACCCGTGAACTTGACCTTACTTAGAAATAGAGTCTTGGAAGATCTAACCAAGTTAAGATGAGGTCATGCTGGACTCGGGTGAGCCTTAACCCAGTATGACTGGTGTCTTATAAGAAGAGGGAAATTCAGAGACAGAGACACACACAGGGAGAAGACTGTGTGAAGAGGAAGGCAGAGGTTGGAGTGATGCCGCTACAAGCCAAGGACACCAAGGATTGCTGGGAGTCACCAGAAACTAGGAAGAGGCAAGGAAGGATCCTCGCCTCCTGATTTCACGGTTCACACAGCCCTGTGACCCGTTGACTTCAGACTTTTAGCCTCCAGAACTGTGAGACATTAAACTTCTGTTGTTTCAAGTCAAGCGTGTATGGTACTTTGTTACAGCAACCCTAAGAAACAAATATAGTCACTGTAAGTGCAGAAAGAGATGTTGCAGCAGATGTAACAGCAAACAGAGCAGAATGAGGCCTCTTTCTGCCCCAGACCCTCCAGAACTCACATACCCCTGAAAGGAACACCTTGCAGGCCAGTTCTCAGCAAAGCTTCCTTTCCAGGCATGTTTTGCCTCCATGGCCTCGGGGCTATGATTCCAAATAATCTAGATGACTCCACCACCCCACAGCTAACCCCCAACATAAGTAAAAATCAGAACACAAAGTTCACATGTTTTTATAGATTCCTATACTTCTCAAATATTTAGTAGGAAGTATGTATTAATTTTGCTGTAACTAGTAAAAAAAAACTTTGTCTAAAATATCTTGTAAGAAAGATATTTCTTTCTTACAAAGAAATTATTTGCTCTTTCTTACAAAGAAATTATTTCTTGCAAAGAAATACTCTTTGCACAGCATTTAACAGTTTTTTACAACGACCATAAGTCCTGTGTCCTAAAATCTCTAACTGCACCTGAGAAAACTTAAAATTTTGGTGACATTGGTGTAATAATGTCTCTCACCTCCCCAGTAAGCCTATATCTTCTTTGTTGGGTGGGGGGTTGTCAAATGTTGGGACAACCCTCTTTTGAGTTCCTTTTTACCGTGTTGAACATTTGAGAGAGGCCAAGTGAAGACACGTCCACCAAGTGAAGACACGTCTGGTGGTAATGCTCAGTAGCAGCTTGACTCACCATCCAGATGTCCGAACACTGCCCTGGGGCCCAATTTATAGCCACTACACAACTCCGGCTTCAAACATCTTGATAAGGGTCTTCAGACTCTCATCTTTGGGCTTCCTTCCATGTGTCATTGAAGGAATGGCCTGGCTATGAATTGTTGCCTCAAATTTCCCAAGGAACTCTTCCACCCTGGATGCTACAAGAATGAAACTCTGGAGTCCAGATGTTCCTAAGAGTGTTGGGGTCCAGAAAAAAAAATCTCACTATAAAGGATGCTTTCCCCTCACATCCTCATATCCCCATCCCCATCCCCATCCGAATTCATAGAGATGAAGCCAGGTTAAAATAAAAATTAGGAGCAGACTTGAAGCCAATAGAGAACAGTTCAATCTCACCTCCTTAGCTTTAGCTTAATGGGTGGCTTGGAGGAGGATAGGTGAGGAGAAATAGGGGAATGCATATGGCCTTAGTTTCCTTGTGGTTCTCTTTTACTGGTATACCAGATGGCTTAATTATCCATACAGCTCTTTCTGTACACCCCCAACACTTCCATCTTTTTATAAACTACCATTTATTGAGAAATTTCTGTCAGTCACTATCCTAAGCATTATTTCCTTTAACCTTTTCAGTGGAATGTGAGGTAGTTACTAGTATTATCTCCATACATCAGATAGAAAGGTTAACTAACTTGCTCGATTCCATCCTGCTGATAAGAGACAGAGCTGGTCTATCTGATTCCCAAGCCCATTCTCTCCCCCTAAGTTATGTGCTGCCTCCTGACTGCTCCACTTGGCTGTAACTACAGTCTCTTAAGTGTCCCACGAGATACAATGGTGGAGAGAGGTTATATGAAATCCATTGACCGAGAATTCTGAAGAAACTAAATGGAATTTAATGAAGTAATTGAATGGAAAAAGGATTCCAGAGTCTGGAGGAAAACCAAAAGGATGGAGCATGGAAAAAGTACATTTTAGGAAAGGAGGAGAAGTGAACAGAAAAATAGGACTACAGCACATACTTATACACATTGTACCTGCTCAATTGCAAGAGGGAACCATTCACTTATATTTTATGTAAAAGATGTCTTCCAGGGTTGTTCAGTGCACAACCTGGGCAGCCGAGTGAGGTGGCCCTGGGAATGATACTGTACATGCTCCAGCATTGGTAGTAATTTTAAAAATATTTATTTATTCATTGATTTATTTATTTGGCTGCGCCGGGTCTTAGTTGCAGCACGCAGGATCTTTGCTGCGGCATGCAGGATCTTTAGTTGCAACACGCAGGCTCTTAGTTACGGCATGTGGGATCTAGTTCCCTGACCAGGGATCGAACTCGGGCCCCCTGCATTGGGAGCGTGCAGTCTTAACCACTGGACCACCAGGGAAGTCCAGTGGTTAAGACTTGGTAGTAATTTGAAGAAAAGGAGCTGGGGTTCTTGTTTAAAAGAAAAGGATGACCCTGAACAGACACAGTATAACATATGAATGGTTTTGTTCACGTCACTCAGGCTTCCGACCTGTAACTAATGTTAATAATTATTTATGGGACACACATATGTACATACATAAAATATATATGAATTGAATACTTGAATACAATGTAATTGTTGTATTATGATTTAAACCTCTCTGAAAATTAGTTTTTCTCCTTCATGGATATATTTGTAGTTCATTCAGATTACATTTAAATGAACTTTTGTAAGAGGTGGGAGTGAAAGTAGAGATTTGGCAAAGGTTAATAGAAAAAATGAGAGCGAGAATATGCAATAAACTTGCCAAAAAAAGAAAATGAAATTTTGGAAAAACGCTGCATGTGGTATAAAATCCAAGGTTTTTTTAAAATAAGGGCATTGTTGACAAGAATATTAAGGTGATCATTTTATTATACTTCAATAGGATTGGAGACTTGAAGAAACAGTGTGCCCTTCATGTCAGTTGTGTAAGTAATCCAAAATAAGAGACGCACCAACCCTAAATTTCTAAAACCACGTATTTGTGGCCTAAACTTGCTCCCAAACTCCTACACCTTCAGTTATTTCCTGCATGGGGGGCAGGAGATGGAGAGGCAAGGCAGCATAAATCTACCAGCTATTCCCAAAAGATGTGACATTTCCCAGATTAAATGATTTTTGCTCCCAAAAGTCTGGGATTACAACAAAATTCTCATCAAAGAAGGAAGGGGTAAAATAAGAGGAAATGGAGTGGGAGATACAGCAAATTAGAAGTCCTGGCATCTTGATGGCACTCTGGTCCTCCCAGAGTCCACCTTTGTGAAGCTTTAACCAGGACTCGGCATAAAGAATTCCTACCCAGTGTCAAGGCGGTCCAGCCCCAAATTCAGTTATACGAGACCTAATAGTAACTGTATAGGTTCTTGGAGGAGAGTGGACCTTGAAGTTAGATTAATCTGGGTTCATACCCTATCTGATTTATTCACTTAATAATTATTCACCAAGCACCTGCCACATGCCAAACACTAAAAGTGAAAAATAAAGTAGAGCATGTCTTTCCCTTTGAGAGCTTAATTACATGCCATGTGCCCTGGAGCAAGACCAAACCGCTGCTGGCCTCATCCATGAATGGGGATTGTTAATAACCTCTTCTCAAAGGTGGAGTTCCTGGGGAAGGGGATAGGGTTCCGTTAAATGTTATCCTTCCTCCCCAACATAGCAGGGTGATTTGAGGAAACTTTCCTGCCCCCAAAACTTTCTCTGTGACCAATGCCTAGATCATGGAAGTATGTTGAAAATATGAATAGTATAATATGGTAAGATCTTATCATATTCATTGACTCTCTATTAGAAGCCTTACTACTCATTTTTTTATTTTTTTCCACTCCTGATTATTATGCAGTCCTTCACTCAAATATTCCTTCTCTATTTTATTGTGGTAAAATACACATAACATAAAATTTACCATTTTCATTACTTTTAGTGCAGTTCAGTAGTATTAAGGACATTCACACTATTGTCCAACCACTACCACCATTCGTCTCCAGACCTTTTTCACCTTCCCCAACTGAAACTCCATACCCATTAACCACTCACTCCCCACTCCTCCTCCTACAGCCCCTGGCAACCACCCTTCTACTCTCTGTCACTATGAATTTGGCGACTCTCAGTACCTCATATAAGCGGAATTACACCGTATTTGTCCTCTTGTGACTGGCTTATTTCACTTAATAATGTCCTCAAGGTTCATCCATGCTGTACCACGTGTCAGAATTCCCTTCCTTTCTGAAGGTGAATAATTATTTCATTGCATGCGTGAGCCACACTTTATTTACCCATTCATTTATCAATGCACAGATGGATCGTTTCCACCTTTTGGCTGTTGCAAATAGTGCTGCTATGAACATTGGAGGATTTATTCACTTCTGCCTGCTGGGTACGTATAGGGTTATGAAAAATTAGAACCACATAGTCCGTAGATTATAGAGTCTGAAAATGTGCTTGGAGATAATGGAGTCAGGCTGCCACACTGTGCCAACAAAGAAGCAGTCACAGAGGGATTACGCGATATTTCCAAGACTTGAAGAACTTCCAGGTTCTTCATAGCAAAGCCTAGCAATGAAACTCACTACATCAGTGAGACTTACTACAAGTGGTAGTGCTGTATTCATACGTGAATCTAATCAAGAAATCATCCAGCATATATAAAATATTTATCAACAAAAGAAGGGTTATATTTCTGGCCCTAAAGCAAGTCTCAACGTATTTCAAAGGACTGAAATCATACAGACTATATTCTCTGACCAAAATGCAATTCAGATGAAAATTAATAACAAGCCATACATAGATTACCATCTATTTAAAAATTAAGAAATATGCTTCAAAAAACCAATGACTCAAAGAAAAAATTATAAAGGAAATTAGAAAATATTTGTAACTGTGTAACAATAAAAACATATCAAAATGTATATCAAAATCTTGTAGTATTTAAAGCACACTTATGATCTTTTTGTATGAGAAAGGAATTAAGTTACAAAGCAATGAGCTGAGTAACCATCTCACGAAGGTGGAAAAGAACAGGAAATAAACACAAAGAAAAGTTAAAAGAAAGTTAACAATAGAAACAAAAGCCAAATAAATAATATATAATGAAAAGAATCAAGAGTATCAAAACATTGTTTTGTGAAAAGATTAAGAAAATTAATAAAACAGTTGGTGAAACTGATTAAGGGAAAAAGAAAGAAGGCATAAATGACCAATGCAAAGAATGAAAGGAAGCCATAACTATAGGTTCTACCAACATTAAGAACATAAGAGAACTTTGTGAATAACTATGCCAATGAAGTTGAAAATTTAGGTAAAATGGACAAAATTCCAGCAAAATAAACCTTACCAAAATTAGTTTATGAATATCAGAAAATCTGAATAATCAGTTTAAAGTCTGTGTCTGATAACTCTAACATTTGAGTCACTTGCAGATCTTTTCTTTCTCTAAATCTTGTGCTGAAATAAGTAGTAACTTTTTATTGAATGCTGGACATCATATATGAAAAACTGCAGAAACTCTGAGAGATCTTTTTTTTTTAACATCTTTATTGGAGTATAATTGCTTTACAATAATGTGTTAGTTTCTGCTGTATAACAGAGTGAATCAGCTATATGTATACTTCCCACTAGCTATCTATTTTACATTTGGTAGTGTATATATGTCCATGCCACTCTCTCACTTCGTCCCAGCTTACCCTTCCCCCTCCCCGTGTCCCCAAGTCCATTCTCTACATCTGCATCTTTATTCCTGTCCTGCCCCTAGTTTCTTCAGAACCTTTTTTTTTCCTTTTTAGATTCCATATGTATGTGTTAACATACGGTATTTGTTTTTCTCTTTCTGACTTACTTCACTCTGTATGACAGTTTCTAGGTCCATCCACCTCACTACAAATAACTCAATTGCTTTTTTTAATGGCTCAGTAATATTCCATTGTATATATGTGCCACATCCTCTTGATCCATTCATCTGTCGATGGACACTTAGGTTGGTTCCATGTCCTGGCTGTTGTAAATAGAGCTGCAATGAACATTGTGGTACATGACTCTTTTTGAATTATGGTTTTCTCAGGGTATGAGATGATATCTCATTGTCGTTTTGATTTGCATTTCTCTAATGATTAATGATGTTGAGCATTCTTTCATGTGTTTGTTGGCGATCTGTATATCTTCTTTGGAGAAATGTCTATTTAGTTCTTCTGCCCATTTTTGGATTGGGTTGTTTGTTTTTTTGTTATTGAGCTGCAAGAGTTGCTTATAAATTTTGGATATTAATCCTTTGTCAGTTGCTTCATTTGCAGCTATTTTCTCCCATTCTGAGGGTTGTCTTTTGGTCTTGTTTATGGTATCTTTTGCTGTGCAAAAGCTTTTAAGTTTCATTAGGTCCCATTTGTTTATTTTTGTTTTTATTTCCATTTCTCTAGGAGGTGGGTCAAAAAGGATCTTGCTGTGATTTATGTCATAGAGTGTTCTGCCTGTGTTTTCCTCTAAGAGTTTGATAGTGTCTGGTCTTACATTTAGGTCTTTAATCCATTTTGAGTTGATTTTTGTGTATGGTGTTAGGGAGTGTTCTAATTTCAGTCTTTTACATGTAGCTGTCCAGTTTTCCCAGAACCATTTATTGAAGAGGCTGTCTTCTCTCCATTGTATATTCTTGCCTCCTTTATCAAAAATAACGTGACCATATTTGCGTGGGTTTATCTCTGGGCATTCTATTTTGTACCATTGATCTATATTTCTGTTTTTGTGCCAGTATCATACTGCCTTGATTACTGTAGTTTTTTAGTATAGTCTGAAGTCAGGGAGCCTGATTCCTCCAGTTCCATTTTTCTTTCTCAAGATTGCTTTGGCTATTTCTCAAGATTGCTTTGGCTATTTAGGGTCTTTTGTGTTTCCATACAAATTGTGAAATTTTTTGTTCTAGTTCTGTGAAAAATACCATTGGTAGTTTGATAGGGATTGCATTGAATCTGTAGATTGCTTTGGGTAGTATAGTCATTTTCACAATGTTGATTCTATTCTGGGTGATTTTATCCTCCATCAGAGAGGATTTATCTTATTATCTGGCAGTCAGCAGACATGGGTGTAGATCACCTTAACACACTTAGTGCATTTAGATTTGAGGCTGCCTTTGAGTCTTTTTAATGTCTAACCTTCCTCTAAATTGCACCCCTTCTCAGGTTCTTGCCCTCCAAACAAAGCTGAGGTGTTTACTAGAGCACCTGCTTCATGGCTCCTTCTCTGGGACTGCAAGGCTGCCAGAAACTCCCACTCTGCTTTTCAACCATTTTCAACTCAATTCTTTCACCTCTCACCTTGGTCAGCTTGAGAATCAATAAATGTCCCAAGGAGAAAACTGGTGTCAGGCACTGGACTTCCTTCTCTGCGCTCCCTTTCTCTTTCCAGGATTTTGTCCCCTCAACTCTTGGCTGTCTTGGCAGTCCTCAAACTCCAAAGTTTGTCTCCTCAGCTTTGTGAGATTGCTGAAGGTTCCGCTGGTTTGATACTTCTTAGCATTCACCTTCTACCAACTTCACAGCCTTGTCCCCATGTCAAGGACTGGCAGATGGTCCAGGGACCAAACTGCATGCAGAAAGTAGGACTCACCTCCGTGCCATGCCCTTCTCTCCAGTGTGTTGGTCTCTCAGGTCCATGTTACCTCAGATGTCTCCAAACATATTTTTGGTATTGGGCTTTTCTAGATTTTCCTGATGGGAGCACTTGTCTACGACAAGCTATACCCTTCTCACTGAAATCAGAAATCTGTTCATTAAATCATAACATATTAAAGATATAATAATGGTTATAGAAGTTATGTTTTTAACATTGGCATTTCACGAGTTAGGTGGAGATTGCAGCAGCCAGGAGGAAGAGCAGAGTATCGAAGGAAAGGATAAAAGGGTTAAGAGCTTTATCTTTTGATGTGGTCTGTGATGGTTCTAGAAATAAATGTATAAGAAATTTACCAATACGCTAAGTCAGCACAACGCATGGGGTGTGATCAAAACACAACTTTAGTTTTCCATGGCTTCTTGCAAATGTATTCAGCGATGTTCACCTTCCCCTGCCCCTGGATAAAACCTTGGACCGATCCCATGACATTTCTGCTCACTAACAGGTAATAGACTTACCTCTGTTACTTTAAATTGCATAGTCTGAAATCAGAAATTAACATCCAGTCCTCAACAAATCAAAATTTTGGGTCGATTTCACATCAGTTCTTCTCTGCACTTTCCAGACCCACTGTGGACTGAGTGTTGCAGAAGGAAAGAGATGTGTGGCCTTTCTCTGGCTTCTCTTCCTCCTGAAGCCAGGGCTTCTTGCCTCTCCAGGGTTGGAGCACAGGGAGGAGGGAAAAGGGGGCAGGGAGATTGCTACTTGAACTGATAATATTATGTTAGCTGCACACTCTCTGGCCTGGCAGATGTCTAAAACTGTCTTTCGTGGGCACTTGCAGAGGCTTACCTGCTGGCTCCCTCTGGCTGAAGTACCTGTGACACAGATGATTCTTCACTTTCACTTGGCCTCTCCCCACTCAGCCCTTGGTTCTCTAGCAATCCACTTAACAGGCTGCTGGCCACGTGCATCACATGACCCCTCCCACTTTGTCTTCTTAGGGAGGGATTTAAGTGGCTCCGGAGCATTCCACACTCTCTGGCCCATTGGAAATATTCATGCCCCTTTTGACTGGCCAAAAGTACAGTATTTTGCAGTCACAAGAGCAATCCCCTTGTACTCCATCATTTAAGCTGCTCACTGGCCAATGGTCTAAACTTTTTGTCCTCCAGATTTCCTAGGATGGGAATTAGACACAAGTCCACTCTGTATCCCCAATCCTAGGGGTACATATTGGACACCCCATTTTGTCCAGGTAAAGACCCCCTTTTCAGTTTGAGGTGATGAGACAGGTAATCTCTGTTCAACCCCTTGGTGGGAAATGTGGATGATGTTCACAACAGAAGCTTCTCGAGGGAAATCTTCCTCACAAGACGCTCTCTTCCTCTCCACTTCAACATTTTTATATTCTCCAAGTAACAGCGGGTAAAGAGGGGAGTTCCCTGGTGGCCTTAGTAGTTAGGATTCCGGGATTACACTACCGTGGCCCGGGTTCAATCCCTAGTTGGGGAACTGAGGTCCTGCAAGGCACTTGGCATGGCCAAAAAAAAAAAAAGTGGGTAAAGATGAGCTCAAGTGTCAATAAACTGGTTCTCGACTGTTTTCTTTATAATTCTGCTTATGGGAGTTTATTTCACATCCGTGTGGTATACATCCTATTAGCACTTCAGTCAAAATGAAGACAAGAATCATCCTATTTTCACATTCTATTACTAGGATATTGCTTACAGTTATAAGGACAGCAAATAGTGCAATCAATGATCACAAATGCAAGTGCATACAAGGGCAGACAGCTAAAGCAACTGAGTAAAACAGGCCTGAGGCAAGAAAGGTTATTGGAGCTGCTTTGTCCATTTTTAATTTTCCCACTTGGGTATGGTGAAATGTTTTGCTGCTATAAGAAAAAGAGACAGATGATGATAAATGGCAATTTATACTCGGCCTCAGTACTGAAGAGCAGTAAGGAGTCGTGAGGTCTGGGGAAAACTAGAAATCCAAATGACTGACAGTCACTACCCAGCTTGAGCCAACTGTTTCTATAAAGTAATGCAAATCCAGTTTTGAATATTTGATGATTTTTCAAGCAAGGCAGGAAAATCTACCTTGGTCCTTTTTGAAACTTTTTTTTCCAAACAGTGTGCAGGCCAAATAACTCAGCCAGTCTACAGCCACTACAAGAGAGATGCTAAAATAGTGAACCAAAACCTCCTGTGTCAGAGCAGAAAGTCAGTAAATATTTTCTTACATTGATACATTTACAAACAGTGACTGTAGTACATTATTTAGACCTGTGAAGGTAACTAAGGGAATAAAAAAGCTAAAAGAGTTAAAAGTGGTTGTCTTTAAGGACAGCATTAGAAGAACTATAGTTTGCATTAGTCTATATACTGTTTTCGTTTTTTAATGCTTATCTGTATTACTTTGATAACAAATTTAAAATAAAAAGTAACCAAAAAATCCCTTCACAGAATCCCAACTCTGATTTGAGCTCCTTTGCTGGAACATGTGTTACCATCAGAGAACAGAAGCAGCTGACTACTTGCTACCCCAAGGCAACAAGAGCAGCTCCACTAGCTTTGCAGAAATGCTCATCATGCCAGGGTTCGTAAAGCTCCGTGTCTAGCTGCTGCCTCTGTGCCCTCCACTCCTGCACTGTTTTGCCCGAGGTCTTGTTCTCCGTACATACTCCATATGTAATTCTGGCTGGCTGCTCAGGGAAGACGATGACAATATCTGAGGATCTATGTCCAATCCTAGAACCAAGTTGACCAGCCTTCTCCAATGTCCAAAGACTTCATGGCATTGTATCACCGAGCTTCCGAAACGCCCTCGCCGTAGGTTGTTAACGCAATGCCATCCTTGTGACTGCATATCCGCTCACAAAAACTGGACTCTCTGTGACAGCCACAACCAACCCCCTTCACACAGCTAGAATATCTTGGTCTCCGTGGATTCTCCATCTAGATTATATGAGGCGACAAGCACAAATGTGAACCCTCCCTTTTATCAAATCTCTCCCCCATCCTTGGGATGAGTCTTTTGTCCTCAGCTTACTCCCAACAAAGAGATAGCTAAGAGAGTAATTTTATCACAGAATGAGAGAAACTGCAGGGATTTCATTAATTTTCTTGTAATGAAAATAGCTAACAGTTGTTGAGTGTTTTACTTCATGTCAGGCAATGTTCTCATCTCCATGATGTAGGTACAATTGTCCCCATTTTAAGCCAAGGAAACTGAGGCACAGGAAAGTTAAATAACCTGCTCAGGGCAAAAATTTAGTAAGTGACAAATCCTGTGTTTTAACCCTGTCTCTGACTCCAGAGCCTTTGCTCTAAATGACTAAATTACATAGCCTTTTGGTATAAAACAACATGTCAACGCAAAACAATAAATCAATAAAACAGGCTATAATCATCTAATTTTATTCTGGTACATCTAGGAGATTTCTCTTCACAGGGCAAAGAATTGAACAACACTGATGAGTTTGAATATGCTCAGTACTTACACTCTTACCTTTCTTCTCCCTAATTATATATTGTCTACATGGTATTCTGAGCCTTTATAAATTCAATTAAAAAGAAAATTTCCAAGGATCTTTCGCTAGAGGTCACTCTCCTAACCGTGAGGTCTGGTTGTCTTTTGTCACACTGGAAGAGACAGGGTTAACCAACCAACGATGGCTACCATTTGATGAGTCCAGCAGGTGTCACTAGAATCCCACACATCCTGAGGTTGATTTTTTTTTCACCAACAACTACACTTCGCAGACATAAGCATCTCACTTCTGTCAAGGCAGGTTATGCTAAGTTTATTCTTTTCATAAAACTTAAAATATTTATAACACTACTTGGTTGTCAAGATAGTCTACCCAAAACTGAAACACAACTCACTTATCTTCTGAGAACGCAAAATAAAATATCTTGCTTGAAATGACAAGGTAACAGAGGGAAAGATAAGAGGGTTAATTGACAGGAATGACAGCTCAGACTGTGTTCAAGGTTGTTTTCTCAACGGCTTTCACCAAAAACCATACCACACCTAAGATCACGGATACAAATGAGTGTTTCCAGTGTTTCTATTGTCGCCTCATCAGTGTGCTCCCAAGTGTCAGCTTGGGCTGCCATAACCAAATACCATAGACTGGGGGGCTTAAACAACAGGAGTTTATTTCTCACAGTTCTGGAATCTAGGAAGTCCAAGATCAAGGTGCTGGCCAATTTAGCTCCCTGGTGAAGAATCTTCCTGGCTTGCAGACAGCCACCTTCTTGATGTGTTCTCACACAGGAAGAGAGAGAGAGAGGAAGCAAACTTTCTGGTATCTCCTCTTACTAGGGCACCAATCCCATCCTGAGGGCCCCAACCTTATGACCTCAACTAAACCTAATTATCTCCCAAAGGCCCTGTCTACAAATACCATCACGTTGGAGATTAGGGCTTCAATATATCAGTTTGGAGGGGACACAATTCAGTCCATAGCACCAAGTTTAGTGGTCAACAGAGGCGGTCAATGAAGTGCAGGTTAAGTGAGGACTTGGCTGTGCCAGAGGAACCCAGAACACAGGTTCCTGATCTTTTATACCATGTATAAAGGAGGCCGTGTCAGCCTGGAAGGATCAACCCTATGACCTTATAAGGAATGTATTGCTGCACCAATTGCTTACTTCAGATTCTAGTTCTTATGCCATCAGCCTACCTACAGCAGCCCTACCCACACCTTACCTCTTGGACTTTACTTGATTTATCTAGAAAGCTATCTCAATTTATCATTTCATATGCAGATGCAGCCTATATGAGACATTCATGGAGGTCTCTTGTCAACAACCCTCAGAGTCTGGCGTATCTCATCCTATTCTACTTACTGCCTATTTCATAAAGATGACATTCCAAGAGCAAAAGGCTATCTAGTGAGGATAGGTATGGAGATAATCATTAACATCTTTTTGTTATTATTATGACAGCTGAAGTAGTTAAAACTAATGGTTCCATTTATGAAGACTATTTTACTTGAGGTAAAACCTACCCCACTTTATCAACACTGTTGCTTCGAAGAACCCAGTGCTGAGAAAGACCTGACCAAGACACCAACAAGGGCTTCCACTTGTACTTTTACTCATTTTATAGTTTTAAAAATGTTAAGTATATTAAAATATATATCTATATATCTTGAAATATAAAGTGAGAGAGGAAAAGCACTGAGGAAAAGTGTACTTTTTAGGCAGGCTGGGATACTGAGAATAGATCGTTCACAGGTAAAGGGTTTAAAGAGACTGGAGAACTTACCCAAAGTACAGAACACGTTTCTGGAATATACCATGCCCATCTTCTGAGTGCCTTTTCCGAGGATGTCTCTTCTGTTTGAACTCTCCTCTCTACCTATAAATCTTATTCATCATCTAAATTTAAGTTCAAATAGTTCTTCCACTGTAAAATATTCTCCAACCTCCTCTATCTATGGTCCAAATCAACAGCTCTGACCTCTCTTCCCTCAGTATATTTTACAAACTGCTATCATGAAAGAGCTTATCAAATTAAATCACTGCTGGGCAGGTAACATGAGGCAGTGTGTATAGTGGTGAGAAACATGGGCTCCAGAGTAGACTCCGGCATTGATGTTTGGTTCTCCCACATCCTAACTCTGTGGCCTTGGATATGTCGTTAAACTTTGCCCTGACTCATTTGCTCATCCATAAATGGAAGTTGCAATATATTTATCCTATTGGATTATTGGAGGGATAAAATGATATAAAACATAAGAAAAGACTAGTGCCTGGCATAAAGCAGTCCTCAGTATATGTTAACTTGTATTAGCTCGCTTATTATGTTGGTTGGTCTTCATTGTATATTAGAATCTCCTGGGGAGCTTTTAAAAAAAAATACTGATGCCCAGACTCCACCCAAGACCTATTTTAAAAGATTCTGGTTGTGGCTGCTCAGGTATTGGTATGTTTCAGGCTCCCCAGGTGAGCTGCATGCTCCAGGGTTGGGTATCATTGCATTAGATTGTTACCACTGACAACAGGAACTACTCACCTTTGTATCCCCATCACTTGCGTTAATGTTGCACACATGGGAGAATTCAATAATGTTTGTTGAATTGAACTGATGTGAAAGACCCAGAAGGACATCAAATTAAAGTGTATCCTCAAAGCACCTCCTAAGACCTAGAGATGATTTGAGGTGTAACTATTTCCCAAGATTCCACCCAAGTACCCAGGAGTGGAAGGCTTACCAGAGTATATTAACATTTGGGGAATAGGAGTGGAGGAAAAACATTGATCAGGTGCAATGTTTTCCATACCAAAAATTCATACTGAACCCAGAATTCATACTGATAGAATGTCAACAATTGTTAAGGTTAAGTTAAACCCTCATTTGGAGGGCTTCAGCATATTAGACTACTGTCCAGTCTCCAAAACTATTTTCTAGTCATTTCCTGGTTCTTCCAACAGAATTGGCCGTGCTCTGAACAAGCAGAATGTACTACACCAAGAAGCACAATGGCTAATAAAACTAACTAACTCAACAGGAAAATGCTGAACCCCCAAAGATTAAGGAAAGATAAAGGACATGGATTTTAGGAGTTGAAAACAAAACAGCCCAGAGATTTCCCTCAAGAACTTAGAGGCTGTTAGAATTATGAAGGAATCATAGGGGAATTTTTATACTACTTCAAAAAGGCTAGGTGCTGGGAATTGTGCAAACTGAAAATATAAGGGCTTTGATTGCTGAAATTAGAAGCTTTCATTAGGTCCTCTTCTTTTTGTGTATCTGCTTTGCAATGATTATTGTAACCGCAATGAAGACAGCATTTTGAAGCCCTTTGTTATTTTTGAGTGTTCTTTCACCTGACTATCCCCAATTCAACAGAGCTCAGTTTTACCGAGTGTTATAGAATTTTGCTAAAGATTTTCTTGTAATCAATCAAAAAGCATTTATTAAGTACCCATATACTCAGAGCACTGTACTAGATGCTTCAGAGACTGGGTTACGTACATGATACAAGCTCTCAAGTGGTTCCTAATTCCAATAACTCAACAACAAAATGGTTCAACTAGTAACTCAGAGCTTGAACAGACTGAGATAATATATTTAGTACTTTGTGCTTACATTGCAATTTCTTTGGCTTAACACTGAGGGAATTTCAGAGTGTCTCAAAACAAATAACATTTACTACAAGCCTAGAAACACATTTCAGTAGGAACACCAAAGGCCAAAAGGTTTTTCCCCCTCACCTGAAAGCTCTGTTAATAGCTGGTCATGTGTATGCTGACCAAGTGATCTTTGTGAGTAAATCAGATGACTATCGATGAACTGAGTGAAAGATTATTCCTAATAAACTGACGTAGAGATGTCACATTATTGTCTGCAATGAAATAAAGGTCCAAGCTCTTTCCCTCTTAACCCTGAGCCCTGTACCACCTCCCTGTCCCCTCCGACGTGTGCCTTCTTCCAAACTTCTTCATTCTCTCTACACGATCACCAGCCAGAGGCGGAAACCGAGACTTCCCCTTTTGAAAGTGAGAAGTATCAGGTGAAATTCTTGATACTCTCACACTTTGGCGGCTTTCTGTTTTTCTCCTAAGTGTTAGCCACTGGAATCTGAGAATCTCTGACAGGCACGTTATTATGGACAAGAATTTCAGAGTAAGGAATAGAGAGTGCACAATACAATTACTCGGCAATGAATCATTTTGTTCAAACCTAAAACATCTTCATTAGGCATTGCTGTCCTCACTTCCTTCAGTAACTTACAGCTTGTGGGAAGCCTCCACCTAGTCTCTTCTAGTGACCTATGGGTTCTTCGCTCAGTCTCAGGTTTAAATTGTAACAAATCACTGCCACCCACCTCGTCAATCTTGAGATCTGGGTGCATTCCAATGCAGCCATCCTTCCTATGGCCATGACCTAGGCTTTAATGTAGACCATATAGTCTCATTTTAATTATCTGAGAGCATATCTAGGGGGTCTCTGACCCACCTCCTCATTATTGGAATCCCTTATAGATGTGTTTCTGTCTTCTCCCATTTCTAACTTCCTTAACTCTATCTGCCTCTCCTTTTTCCTCTGATTTGCTTATGTGACTCAGCTGTAATTTACGAGCAAAACTTTAAATGCATTTGCATCCACTTGTGACTAGTTATAATAATCAAGTCACAGAATGTCTCAAAAGAAAACATGTTTACTTACAATAGTAGTCTTTAAACACACACACACACACACACACACACACACACACACACACACAGAGGCAGCAGTGGCGAAACCTCAGTCTTTTTAATAAATGGTGCCAGCACTCTATGACATAAATCACGGCAAGATCCTTTTTGACCCATCTCCTAGAGAAATGGAAATAAAAACAAAAATAAACAAATGGGACCTAATGAAACTTAAAAGCTTTTGCACAGCAAAGGATACCATAAACAAGACCAAAAGACAACCCTCAGAATGGGAGAAAATATTTGCAAACGAAGCAACTGACAAAGGACTAATATCCAAAATTTATAAGCAACTCTTGCAGCTCAATAACAAAAAAACAAACAACCCAATCCAAAAATGGGCAGAAGAACTAAATAGACATTTCTCCAAAGAAGATATACAGATCGCCAACAAACACATGAAAGAATGCTCAACATCATTAATCATTAGAGAAATGCAAATCAAAACGACAATGAGATATCATCTCACACCGGTCAGATTGGCCATCATCAAAAACTCTAGAAACAATAAATGCTGGAGAGGGTGTGGAGAAAAGGGAACCCTCTTGCACTGCTGGTGGGAATAATGTAAATTGATACAGCCACTATGGAGAACAGTATGGAG
>NC_041223.1:12270793-12271441 GCF_002837175.3 Physeter macrocephalus | reverse complement strand
AGAGGGGAGAGATATGGGAACATATGTATATGTATAACTGATTCACTTTGTTGTAAAGGAGAAACTAACACACTATTGTAAAACAGTTATACTCCAATAAAGATGTTAAAATAAATAAATAAATAAATAAATAAATGGTGCCAGGTCAGTTAGGCAACTATGCAGAACAATAATACTTTTTCCATACCTCACGTCATTCACAAAAATTAATTCCAGGTGGATTATAGCTCTAACTATGAAATATAAAACAGTAAAGTTACTAGAAGATAGCAGAGGAAAAGATTCATTACCTTGAGATAGGAAAATCTTTCTTAAACAGGATACAGAAAGCACTTTCAACTGAAAAAAAAAGTAATAGAAAAATTATACTTTATTAAGTTTCTGCTTTCCAACAAAACACCATTAAAGTCATGAAAACGCAAACCAGAGTAGGAGAGGATATTTGCAATTGATATAATTGACTAAAGACTTGTGTCCATAATATATAAGCTCTTACAAATTAGTGAAAACAGACAACCTGGGCTTCCCTGGTGGCGCAGTGGTTGAGAGTCCGCCTGCCAATGCAGGGGACGCGGTTTCGTGCCCCGGTCTGGGAGGATCCCACATGCCGCGGAGCGGCTGGGCCCGTGAGCCATGGCCGCTGAGCCT
>NC_041223.1:12263515-12270694 GCF_002837175.3 Physeter macrocephalus | reverse complement strand
GAGCCTGCGCTCCGCAACGGGAGAGGCCACAACAGTGAGAGACCCGCATACCGGAAAAAAAAAAAAAAAAAAAAAAAAAAAAAAGAAATGAATGCTCATGTACCCCAAAAGAAATGCACAGGAATGGCTGGAACAGCGTTACTCACAAGAGCCAAAATCTGGGGGTAGATTAGGTAAATAAATTACACTTTATTTGTACAATGGAATTCTACACAACAGTGAAGAAGAATGAACCACTTCTATATGTAACAACCTGGTTGGATATCACTAACACAACGTGGAGTGTAAGAAGCTAGTCATGAGAGAATATACACTGCACAACTTTCTGCACAGAGAGTTCAACAGCAGGCCCTAGGGGACAGACTCGTGTAAACTTGGGGCAGAAAGGAGCAGATAGTGATTGGCAGGGAACACAGAGAGGACTTCCGGGGTCCTGATAATGTTCTATTTCTTAACCAGCTATTGGTAATGAGTGTGTGCACGTCAAGATAATCAATTGAGCACTTATGATTTGTGCACTTTCCTTTATGCATGTCATACTGTGTGTGTCATAGGGAAAAAAAAGTTTTCAGAGAAAAGATAATTTCTAAATATTAGAAGTGAAGATAGGGTCAAAGCTGGATCATTAGCATTAGTGAGGAAGGTTCTACTGAATTCTAGACAGATTGCCAAATATGCTTTAATGCATCCTACTTAAAGACAGGATTGGTCCTAAAGGTAGTGATATGAGCTTGTGGAGAAAGTTCAATAGTTACCGCTGTGGCAAAATGAGGGCTATAGAGGCCAGAGTATATGCTTACATTGACTAAAAATTACCCTGATAGGCTTGACATTATAAATAAGACTTCAAAAGCAACCTTCCAAAAGAAGTTGGCCAAATATATTCATGGAGCATGGCTCACTGAAAATAATTTGAATGGCTATAATTTAATGTTTTGCATTTAAGTGAAGCCGAATTCTATTTTACCTAGTCCTTTTACAGAAGAATAATAGTTTTAAAGAATTATATAATGTTGAACACTTAATAAATGCTAGTTGTAGATTTACAGCAATCTATAAATTTCTAGGTGTCATCTTAAATAGCTTTATTTTCTTCTCATGGAAGGAGCTAAAGTCTTACTTAAACAAGATATTTCATGTTTCAGAAGGGAAATCTAACTCATTTATGTGACTTTAGTTTTTAATTAGATTTCAATCAAGAAATTCTCTTTTTAAATAATCACATTTTAATAGCTTATTAATACAATAACATTTTGAGTAACCAATTCTTGAGCAATCACTGTATTTTTCCTACAGGTTAACCAAAGACAGTGAAGTTGTTGAAGAGGCTGAAAGTTTCATGAAATCTCTATGATTTATCAAGTTGAAAAGTCAAGACGTTTCCATCTCAGGACCGAATGTCGCTGCCCATTGGACCGATTATACACAGAAGCACCTAAACTCATAAAAAGAGGAGATGCTGATACAAATTGAGTGATTAAGGGAAAAGGAAAAAATTAGGGAGCAGCTGTAGATCGATTTGTCCAAAGTCAGCTGGACTTTTGGAAAATGATAGAAATATGTAGGGAAGAGCGGTGTCCCAGCAGACAGAACACCTGTTTTCTAGACCAGGCTCTCCACTAACTAGCTCTGAGACTTTAGCCAAATCAGCCCTCTCTTTGTGCTTCAGTATAATGGCGGCTTCGTCCCTGATGGCCTTTGTAGAATTTAATTGACAATGATGAAATGTCTACAACGTTTAGGAGGAGGGCCAGTTAAAGTCAGCGCCAAGATTATATACTGGCCAAATTCCACCTTCAGAGATGTTTACTTTGGCTCAGAAGGTGCTGGTTCCACAGTGTTTTGTACTTGAATTTGTTGATCATATTTAGAATTTGGAAAATATCACATAAAAATCCAGATTTCCGGTTTCCACTGAAAATAGATATAGCCACAGTAAGTCTGCATATTCTTTTTTTTTTTTTTTTTTTTTTTTTGTGGTATGCGGGCCTCTCTCTGCTGTGGCCCCTCCCATTGCGGAGCACAGGCTCCGGACGCGCAGGCTCAGCGGCCGTGGCTCACGGGCCCAGCCGCTCCGCGGCATGTGGGATCCTCCCAGACCGGGGCGTGAACCCGGTTCCCCTGCATCGGCAGGCGGACACGCAACCACTGCGCCACCAGGGTAGCCCCAGTCTCCATCTTCTTGATGCAAAAGTTGTCTGAGGTGAGAAGTGGCTGTTCCTTTAGAGAGAGCATGCTCATTCCTTTCTACGTGATCTTTGCACTTCCTGCTGTTGTCTTGATACTGAAATCAAGTGATTTCATCTCTCCCAGCTGAGTTCCACTGGTGCCACTGCCACGCCATGGGAAATATCGACAGACATATAGATGGGAACCGACAGAGCTGTATCCGCGAGAAGCTGTAACAGAGAGAGCCCAAACCTACTCTTGTGAGGTGGAGAGCCTCTGGCTAAGGGACCTGGGAGAGAGTTGTCTACCACCTTCCATCCCCACGGTGTAAGTGATCACTGCCATACCTGGGGGAGGAGGGAAATTTCCTTAGTGTTCTTTTGCTGTGAAGAAAGACAACTGAAAAGTTAGACCACTGGATCCATACTGTTTCCTTCTGTTTCATCATGGGTTGAATTATGTCTCCCATCCTCACCCCAGATTTTTATGTTGAAATCCTAATCCTTAGTAAATCATACATCTGCTAAAGAACTAGTATCCATAATAGATAAAAGACACTTACAATTCGATCATAAGAAGACAAAACAACCCAGTTTTAAAATGGACCAATCCTTTTATTAGATGTTTTATCAAAGAAGCTATAGGAATGGCTAATAACCACATGAAAAGATACTCAACCTTGTTAGTCATCAAGGAAATGCAGTTACCACAGTGAGATACTATTTCACATAACTACAATCAAAAAGACACAATAACAAGCGTTGGTGAGGAAGTGGAAAAACTTTTTTCCCACTGTATGTTGCTGGTGAAAATGTTAAATGGTACAGCAACTTTGGAAAACAGTTTGGAAGTTTCTTTAAAAGTTAAACATAAACATAAAAAGGAACTTGCTCCTGATTTGTGCTACATTGTGATTAACCTCAAACATATTAAGCTAAGTGAAAAGAGCTAGATTCAAAAGACTATATATTGTATGATTCCATCTACGTAAGTTATATAGAAAGGCAAATCTATGGAGAGAGAGGCTAATAAGTTGTTGCCTGGAGTTGGGGTGGAACTGAGAATTGACTACAGTTACAAGGGATCTTTTTGGAGCCATGGAAACGCTCTAAAACTGGATTGTGGTGATAGTTTCACAACTTCATAAATTGACTAAAATTCATTGAGTTTTTCACTTAAGATGGGTAAGTTTTACTGTAGGTAAATTATGCCTCAATAAAGTTGTTTTCGAAATCGTTTAGCTTCAGAACTTTTTGGCTGCGTTGGGTCTTCGTTGCTGCACGCGGGCTTTCTCTATTTGCGGCAAGCGGGGGCTACTCTTCATTGCGGTGCTCAGGCTTCTCATTGCTGTGGCTTCTCTTGTTGCAGAGCATGGGCTGTAGCACGCGGGCTCAGTAGTCGTGGCACATGGGCTCAGTAGTTGTGGCTCACGGGCTTAGTTGCTCCACAGCATGTGGGATCTTTCAGGACCAGGGATTGAACCCAAGTCCCCCGAGTTGGCAAGCGGATTCTAAACCACTGCGCCACCAGGGAAGTCCTAGCTTCAGGACTTTTAATGTATCAGCCCATATTTTATAATATTAAGTATTGCTATGAGAAGCCTATGCCAGTCTGATTCATGTTCTTTCTAGATGACCTGGATTGTTTTTATGCTTTTTTAATCTCTGGAAATTTTTTAATCTAATTTCACTACTAAATAATATATAGGAGACTTCCCTGGTGGCACAGCGGTTAAGAATCTGCCTGCCAATGCAGGGGACGTGGGTTTCAGCCCTGGTCTGGGAAGATCCCACGTGCTGCGGAGCAACTAGGCCCATGTGCCACAACTACTGAGCCTGCGCTCTAGAGCCCACGAGCCATAACTACTGAGCCCATGTGCCACAACTACTGAAGCCTGCTTGCCTAGATCCCATGCTCCACAACGAGAGAAGCCCGTGTACCAAAGAGTAGTCCCCACTCGCTGCAACTAGAGAAAGCCCGCACACAGCAATGAAGACCCAACACAGCCAATACGTAATTTAAAAAAAATTTTTTTTAAGTATAGAACTATTTTTTTATTTTTAAATACAATATATAATTGTAAATGTACATCAGAATACCACTTTGCAAACTGCTTTTTTCCTCAACATTATGTTTTTGAGAGTTATCTATGTTGTTACACAGTAATTTTAACTATTACACAAGCTGTTTTTCTATTATAAACAATGTTGCAAAGAACATTCTTGTTTATGTTTCCTTAAGGAAAGGTAGCATTTTCTCCAGGGAATATATCTTTAAGTGGAAGTATTGAGTCATAATCTGTGTGTTACTAACTCAGGGTCTGCTGCTTGTCACTCAAGAATCCAATAATGAGACACAAATGTTGGGTAAAAGGAAAAATAGCTTTATTGAGGGAGCCAGCAATCCTGGGGAGAAGGTTGACTCATGTCCCAAAGAACTGACTTCTCATTGCCGACCAGGAGCAAGAGTTTTTAAAGGGGTACGCAGGTGGGAGCTGGGGGCGGGGGGGCACTACATGCAGAACAATACAGTTAGCTCTGACAATCGTATTGAAATTGGTCATGTGGGGGCTTCCCTGATGGCGCAGTAGTTAGAATCCGCCTGCCAATGCAGGGGACACGGGTTCGAGCCCTGGTCTGGGAAGATCCCACATGCCGCGGGATGTGGGACGCACTAAGCCCACGCGTCGCAACTACTGAGCCTGCGCTCTAGAGCCTGTGACTCACAACTACTGAGCCTCCGTGCCACAACTACTGAGCCCGCGTGCCTAGAGCCCGTGCTCTGCAACAAGAGAAGAAAGAACTGACTTCTCATTGCCGACCAGGAGCAAGAGTTTTTAAAGGGGTACGCAGGTGGGAGCTGGGGGCGGGGGGGCACTACATGCAGAACAATACAGTTAGCTCTGACAATCGTATTGAAATTGGTCATGTGGGGGCTTCCCTGATGGCGCAGTAGTTAGAATCCGCCTGCCAATGCAGGGGACACGGGTTCGAGCCCTGGTCTGGGAAGATCCCACATGCCGCGGGATGTGGGACGCACTAAGCCCACGCGTCGCAACTACTGAGCCTGCGCTCTAGAGCCTGTGACTCACAACTACTGAGCCTCCGTGCCACAACTACTGAGCCCGCGTGCCTAGAGCCCGTGCTCTGCAACAAGAGAAGCCACTGCAATGAGAAGCCCGTGCACCGCAATGAAGAGTAGCCCCCGCTTGCAACAACTAGAGAGAAAGCCCCTGCACAGCAACAAAGACTCAATGCAGCCAAAATAAGTAAATAAACAAATAAATAAATAAATAAATTTATTTTTTAAAAAAGAAATTGGTCATGTGATGGTCTGATCAGCATCATTTTGATTGTTTTAAGTACAGTTAATCTTCAGTCCCACGGTTGGTTTGTTCCCATTTCCTTGAGGCCAGTTCTTGGAATTGTGTGAGATGGAAGAGCTTGTGTCATGGCTACAGTCTGGTCATCATGTAGTTAACTTCTTCCACCTGGAGGGGGTTTCAGTATCTGTAAAACAGCTCAAAGGATATGGTTCAGAATATTATCTATAGCCCCCGAGGAGGAATTAAGGTCCTTGACTTAAATGACTAAACTATTATTATTTTGATCTGTTTGACTGCTTTTCTTTGCTTCTGCATTCTCACTTCTCTGATTAAATTTATTCTCTGGCCAAAGTTTTTCTACAAACAAGAGACAGGCAGAGGACATGGCGGGGGCCTGGGGGGGTCTGTTCCAGGAAGGTCCCATAGGGTCCTGCTCCTTTACATGTGTGCTTCTTCAGCTTCAATAGATGTTGACCAAATGCTCCTCAAAGTAACTGTTCCAGTTAACATGTCCATCAACAGATACATTTGCTGAATAATATAAATAAAAATACTCTCTTTAGCCTCAATATTCTGAAAGTTTACAATGCTCAGTTTAAGTGCTGGCTTTTGCATTCATTTTGTGGACTGCACAACCTACACAATGACAAACAACTCACCTCTTGTTGGAGCCACTGCAATGATCCTCTCTGATCCTTACGTTATTTTTTCCATGTGTTTTTACTCAAATTCCTGAGATTTCTCTTCAGCTTCCCCTCCCCCACCCCTAGGTATTCTATAACATTTTTGTTAAGAAAATCTTCTTCTTATCTGATTGTGCCTTTTTCAGGGTAAACTTCCCTTGTGTTACAAATCTAGAATCTTAAAGGAGCTTTTCATTAGAGAAAAACAAAATGTTCTCTTATGTTTCCTAAGTCATCTGTTTCCTCTCAGGTCAATTTTCCTGCTTGCTGACTTGTTCTTCCTCATTCATTTCCATGATCTTTGGTCATCCTATTGAAGACTGGAGAATTGGAAACGCTTATGGGAAGTTCTGAATCTATGGGTGAGTTTGTCAACAGGCAGGTGTTGCTTTAGAAAGCATGGACAGGGCGGAACCCCCATTTTCCAGAATGCCGAAGCAGCCCGGATTTTGCCCAGACGCTTCCTCTTAACTCTCCGGATTGTGTCCACTTTACTTAATGTCTTCAGGGAAAAAAAGCCATACCTTATTCCTCACGTTGCTTTTTCTGCCTTTAGCATCACGCATTGTGCGTGGTACCTGCAAATTTTGAGTGTCTGCAAGGTGACGCATGGCAGATTGGCTCTTTTGGCAGCACCCCTCTGTACATTGTTTCTAGGTTATAGGTCACCTATGCTGCAATATTAGTTACTGTTTCATCGATTTTCCATCTTACCCAACAAGTTAAAATCCTTGTCCATCTTTCCTTCCCTTTGTTGTGATGATTTTATATTA
This sequence comes from Physeter macrocephalus, assembly GCF_002837175.3. NCBI lineage: Eukaryota > Metazoa > Chordata > Mammalia > Artiodactyla > Physeteridae > Physeter > Physeter macrocephalus. The sequence goes on along the minus strand of NC_041223.1, from coordinate 12,263,744 downwards.
TTCATTATTATAAGTTTTCAGAGGGGTGCAAGAAGGAAAAGTTAAAAAAAGCATGAGCTCAGTTCAGCCATTTGAACCAGAAATCTCAAAGTTAATTTGAATATTAAAAGGAACTTTGGGGCTTCCCTGGTGGCGCAGTGGTTGCGAGTCCGCCTGCCGATGCAGGGGACGCGGGTTCGTGCCCCGGTCGGGGAAGATCCCACACGCCGCGGAGCGGCTGGGCCCGTGA
>NC_041223.1:12262017-12263443 GCF_002837175.3 Physeter macrocephalus | reverse complement strand
TTCCCTGGTGGCGCAGTGGTTGAGAGTCTGCCTGCCGATGCAGGAGATACGGGTTCGTGCCCCGGTCTGGGAGGATCCCACGTGCCGCGGAGCGGCTGGGCCCGTGAGCCATGGCCGCTGAGCCTGCGCGTCCGGAGCCTGTGCTCCGCAACGGGAGAGGCCACAGCAGTGAGAGGCCCGCGTACCGCCAAAAAAAAAAAAAAAAAAAAGGAACTTTGTACCCCAAACTGGTGAACTAGACTACATTATTTACACATAACTAAGGTAACATATTGGAACTTCCTAATTTATGATCCATCATGAAATGAGCACAAACGACTAGCATCTAAACTTTTTCTGATTTTATGTGGAGAAGAATATTAGAAAATGAAAGGAGAGTAGTGCCTTAAGGAGAGGAACTGCTCAGAAAATCAAGGTAGGAAAGAAGACAGATAAACTGTCAAATAACCTCGTTTAGATCTGGCCTCACTGATTTTCAACCCTATAATGATGCCACACCTAGGAAAAAATAGTTTTACATGATTTGGGAAGTTTCTTTTTTTAATATGGAAAATATTATAGAGGCTCTCCATTACTAGAGGATTTATTGATCACTGTTGGTTGTCTAATTTCCCGTCATTCATAATCTATTTATTGATGACTTCTTACTGTATGGCAAGTACAACTGCGCTAGGTCCTGAAAAGAGCAAGACCAACAAAAAACAAGAAAAAACCCTCACACTCTGGACCTGAAATTGTTTATAGTCTCTTGATGAAATGGAGAAATAAATAGATACATTTACCTCAAGAGGCACCATGGGACCATGGAGGAGGAGCTCTTAAGTATATCTTGATACAAGGAAATAATTGTAGAAGCAATGATGTTTCAACCTAGACTTCGAAGAGCAGGAGTCTGTTTACATGTAAGCTGGGAAGGACATCCCAAACAGCAGTGGAGAAACACGAAATGTTCAGCGAGCATGGTACACTTGGAGACCTACAAGTGGTTTGGTATTTCTGGAGCATGAAGTGTAACAAGAGAAGAATTCTATTTGGTATCCCATATAGCAAATGCAAAGTAGTGCGATCCAGACCACTACTGTCACAAAAGTATTTATAAAGAAGATTGTTATCAAATGTGTAAAAATACTTTGAAAATACCACAGAAACTCTGTCATTTCCTTCTGAGCCAAACTCATGTTTCAGCTTCTTTAAAATCTCGTTAGAGTATCTCTTAGCTTCTTCTAACAAATCATTTGGGTCAGATTTTTTTTTCCTCTAGAAATGGAGTTTTCTCCTTCCCTTAAGAAATACGTTGAAGCTAAAACTTACACCCATCCTTTATCAGGCGGTCATGGATGTGTTCCTATAAAACTCTATACAGGGCTTCCCTGGTGGCGCAGTGGTTGCGAGTCCGCCTGCCGATGCAGGGGACACGGGTTCGTGC
>NC_041223.1:12134521-12261823 GCF_002837175.3 Physeter macrocephalus | reverse complement strand
AAAAAAAAAAAAAAAAAAAAAAAAAAAAAAAAAAAAAAACTCTATACACAGCCATTTACAGTATCATTTCAATCAGATCAATGGCATATAGAACAGTTGAACAGAACACTTCATTTATTCTATTTCAAGTGGGAAAATAGGGGTTATTCGCGCCTTTCACACCTTAAGAAACCAGAGGTACCTTCTATTTTCTCATCTTACACATGTGGATTCTGAAGATTAACAAATTCACGAAAAGACACCCAATAGTAAAGACTTTCAAAATAAAATGACATACTGGTACGACTCAAATTGAAGAAGACACTTTAGTATTAAACCAATGTCCCATCCACTAAACTTTTCTTTAAAAAAAGAAGAGTGATAATGGAATTTAAGATGTTTGGCTCCAGTTTCAAAGGCCTCACCTTTTCATTTCACATTTCTGTCTTACTTAAATATTCATGGAGGATATTTTTTTATTCTTGAATTTGTTCCAACATCAGTGCTTAAATACAGACTCTCTGATGAGTAAGCATTTCACCACAGTTTACTCCTAAACAATCCCATATGCCCTTATTCTTTTTTTTTTTTTTTGCGGTACGCGGGCCTCTCACTGTTGTGGCCTCTCCCGTTGCGGAGCACAGGCTCCGGACGCGCAGGCTCAGCGGCCACGGCTCACGGGCCCAGCCGCTCCGAGGCATGTGGGATCTTCCCGGACCGGGGCACGAACCCGTGTTCCCTGCATCGGCAGGCGGACTCTCAACCACTGCGCCACTAGGGAAGCCCCCCTTATTCATTTTTAACATTGAAGCTGGGTAATATATTTTTCTATTCCTTTCCTAACCAAATAAAAAGGAACATTTTAAGCTAGAAAGTGTTTGTTCTTCACAAATACTTCTATTAGGGACCAATGTTGCAAATCACATTTTTTGAAAAGGTTTGCCTAAGCAAAATTTTTACTAGATGATCCATTTATGCAGCAGGAATTGGTAAAGTATCTATTATCAGCATACTGTTAGGCATGGAGAAGCAAACAGAATAAATATAATCCTTATACATCAAGAGCACATTATCTTACTGAGGAGAAAGACAGAGGAAACAGGTAACAATAAAAGGCTATCAATCATTCTATGACAAAAGAAAGCATGATATGTTAGTTTCCTATACTTTCCTATCAAAAATATTATCTCCTGGAGGAAATTTCCAGACTCCTCCTCTAGAGAACCTATTGATTAGGTCTGGGGAAGAGCCAGGGAATCTGAATTTACAAGAGCCAGATGTTGATTATTATTAGGGTAAAAACAAAAGCAAAGTAAGCTGGTGTGCCCAAGGAGTATTTCTTTAAGAAAATAAGCACCCAGCCGAAGCTAACAGGATGGAGAGGATTTAATTAGTTTTGAGAGGTGGAACAAGGTCGTGTGTGTGTGTGTGTGTGTGTGTGTGTGTGGTGTGTGTGTATATTTTAAGAAGAAGTGTGCTAAGGGATGTGGTTGGCTGGTGCAAGAGGACTCATTTTAGAAGTAGCAAGCATTAAAAGTAGAAAAGGATTTTATTCTGGCCAAGAACATTTTTACTTTGTAGATAATGCAAGGGTATTTGAGCTGAGGAATGACATGATGCAATCAGCTTTTTAGCAATATTAATGCAACAGAGGCATTGAGGATAATGCATGGTGAAAGCCAGGAGACCTAGCCTACTCATTCATTCATGTAGCAAGTATATACTGAACAACCAAATTATGTGAAATGCCCTGTGCTAAGCGTGAAGAATGCACAGTTGTAAGCACCAACGGCCAGAACGACAACACCAATTCAGTGAGTTCTCTATGTTTAATCTTTTTGTTCACTAAAATTTCTTCTTGTAGCCCGACTTAATTTAGGACCATCCTAACAGCTTTCAGTTCTGTATTTATGCTCATTTGCCTAGCTATTTGGAGTGGCTGCATTTGCAATTAAAATGTTCTATGTGGTTGTTAGAAAACTACTCTGTAAGTGAGATGAAAAACAATTTTGTTCCATCCAAAATGTACTTAAAACACTCTGAGGGGAAAAAAATTAAAGCCCTGTTGATGGGTAGCCAGATCTTGAAATACAGAGAACAGTTAAGGAAACTGGCTTAATGTTATTGCACCTATCAGAACAGAGAGGAATAAATCAGTATACATAATAATGATTACTGAAAAAGATTTCAGTTTAGAAGTTTGGTTAATCACATTCTGACTGGAGGCCTTGTCTCTGGGATGCAGCTTGGTAAATGTCATATATCTCACTGCAGAACTTTTGAACTCTTAGTAAGAAGAGACACCATCAGATACCAAAGTATTATTTGTGTTATGAGTTACTGTGAGCATCACACATTCCAACCTATCAGAACTAGCACATTTCTCCATTTTCTTTCAATCAACTTAAATCTCTTCCTGAAAACCTCATCCCACCAAATGATGGGAAATTTAATCTGAATTATCTTTCCTGGTCAGTGTCAGAAGGTATTAAAGTCATGTAACTGGTGCCCACAAACTGCCCTGGATTTAGCTCATTGGTGTGTTCTATTGGCCTACAAAGTATACATGTTATAAATAAATAAAATGTGTAACTACTAAAAAGTTTCTAAGTAGTCACCAGAATTAATACAGGAAGTATTGTTGTAACATTTGTATTTGGGAAGATCTGGCAATATTTGGCAACAATTCTTGGCCACAGCTGCCTGGAGTTGGAAAGCCCCATCCCTCTTAGAAGGGGTATTTTCTCATAATTGCCGTAAACCCAATCTTCTTTATGAGTTTATGCACAACGCTTCAGTCATTTTGTTTTACCTCTTGGCCCCTACAGGCATTTGATTTTTGCCTCTCTGGCCCAGTGAGTTTTTTGGGGGAAATGTAACCTGAGTTCATTAACCCAATAAGCCCACTATGTTTGTGTTTAAGGTGCTCTGAAAACAGGACCCCATTACATGAGAATTGCTTTTGAAATCTTTATGTTGTTAAAACACTGAAGTCAGCATGAGAAATGCCAGGATTGTACTGGGTTTTCCAATATCTATTTTACAGTTTAGGATTTTTAAATTTTTAATTAAATGGAAAGGGGGCACGTCAATGGTTTTTCAGCACCAAGACCATAAAAATCATGACATGGACCCTAATTCGGGATTCAAGAACTTTCCTCCCCCCAAGATTTTCAGCTGTGTTGAATCAGAAATTATAGCCTCTACAGTTCAAATCACTTGGAATACTTTGCCAGAGATCACAAATAAAATTAGCACTGTAGCCAGTGAACTCTCATCTTCAGTGGTAAGGGTATAAAAATATCCAGGGGTTGGTGAGGGGAAGCTCCTAGTTTTGTTCTTCGTTAATTGGGGTCAAAGCAGAATACATACGAAACGCACAAAGCTATGCCAAATCCCTTTGATCTTAGCCTGTAGTCACTACCTTTCCTCATATTTTAGGAAGATTTAAAGTTCTTTTTTGCTTCGTGGGCAGACAAAGCAGACCTCAGGGTGCAATAATGAGTGGTGAGAACTGAAACAAGTTAAAATATGCAAAAATAGAGACCTTACGTTTATTATAAAACAAAACAAATATTAAAGATTACTCTCAAAATGAGATTAGCGGATATTAAAAGTACTTTTAAATTTTATTATTGTTATTATTTTATTATTAAATGTATATGAATTAATTTAAGATTATATTAGAACAAAAAGAAAAGGAGAAAGAGGGGGGTGAAGATTGAACAACTTACTCTAAAACTGCTTGCCAAAGATAAAAAGGTTTCAAAAGATTTTGTCTCACTATTGACATTGACCATTACAGAAGTATTGATTAACGACTGCTTTTGAAAAAAATTGGTGATCAATGGTCAGAGACCTGAAAAAAGTACTATAGATGAATTTAAAAGAGCAAGTACCCTACATCAGCAAATTTTAAGTATCTTTGGAATATTTATAAAATGTTCTCTCTTAGGCCATAAAGAGACTCTCATGGTATAGGCCAACCTCCCAGTTCCGGAAGTGATAGCAAACAACTCAGGCTGCAAGCTCATCTCTAAAGGAAAATGGAGCATTAAGACTAGCAATACAATCAAGGTACAATTCTTTTCTTTTTGGCAGCGCCCCACGGCTTGCAGGATCTTAGTTCCCCCACCAAGGATCAAACCTGGCCCCCAAGCAGTGAAAGCGCTGAGTCCTAACCTCTGGGAATCCCTAAGGGAATTTCCAAGAAACAATTTCTTTCTTTCTTTTTTTTAATCACAAGTAAGATCTTTTATCTGTCACCATTAAAAGCCTGAATTTTAAACAGATCCTTGGACTGGTGGCTCGTATCCATCAGCCTGTTCAACTTTAGCACCTGTCTCATCCCCGGTAGCTTTTCCAGAACTACTGCCTTCACCATGTAGATCCATGAGTTTTCCCATTCAAACCTGCCATGGAAATTAGTTAGGCAGTTTTTTCCCTGAACATCCTCAGTAATTAGCTTGAATTTTCTAAATGCACCTTTATCATTCTGCAGATCAGCAAGGCTCACTTCAAACACACGACCTTGAGGCCATCAGATGCGATTTTGGTTCCTTGAGTTCTCATGACGAGTGTTTTCCCAATACTTCTTACATTGAACATAGCTGGTGCTTTCACATCATACCAATCTTGCTTGGAATATGGGTCAACCACTTTCTTCTTGGCTTCCTTTTGTCACCTTTCATAAGGTGCTTGTTCTTGCTGACTGCCATGGTGCTACTCAGAGAGCCAAAAGGGCCCAAGAAACAATTTCTAATGCCTTAAAAGATTTATAGCAATAACTGTTAGAATTACAGGGGGAGATTGATAAATTGACAAATGTAGCTGGAGATTTTAACAGACCTTCTCAGAAATTTAATGATAAAGCATACAAAAAGTAACTGAAAATATAGATTCTTTAAGTAACATGATTAACAAATTCACATAAATAGCTGTATAACCAACCAACAAACAAAAATTCTTTTGGAGCATATGTGAAACTTGGACCAAAATTCCCCAGAAACACCTTCAGCATACTTTTGCCTACATCTCACTGACCAGACTGCTGTCTAATGGCCACTTCTAGCCGCACAAAGTTTATATACAAGCACTGGGATTTACCAGCCTCTGTTGGAGAGGCAGGCAGGGGAGAGGATGTTGGGAATGGAAACGGGTCAGCCAACCTTTGGTGTCTATCACATCTTGGTTACGTTACTGTTTTGCCCTAACCTGAGTGATCAAGAGCCACAGGATCTAAAAATTCACGTCCCAAGTTTTTACACTCAGAATTTCGAAGGCGTTGCCTGCCAGCATCCAATCCATCTAAGAGAAGTTTTATATCTGTCTCTTCCAAACTCCTTTGTAGTTGTCCTAACTTTTTACTCTCTGGAAGTTCTTAGGATATTTATATTTATTTATTTTCATGTGTTCTGAAATTGCATATGAATGTGTCTAGAAGTGGGTCTTTCTAAAATGCATCCTACACAACCCTACTCAATGAGCCCCTTTAATCTGAAGACTTGAATCACTTTCCAATTCCCGAAGTTTTCGTCTGTGGTTTCTTTGACCTATTTTATCCATTTTCTCTTCTTGCGACTCTAATTAGTTGCATATGTTGGCTCTCCTAGATTGTCTTTCACTCCTCTTTCTTGTTTTACAATTTTGAACTCTCTTGTTTTTAACTTCTGTACCTATGGGCTTTCTACTCCTAGTGTGTCCATGGCCCAGCAGCGCTGACCTCACCTGGGAGCTTGTTAGAAATATAGAACTTCAGGCCTCATCTCAAAACTACTGAACTAGACTCTTTACTAATAAGATCCCCAGGTGATTCTTATGCACATTAAACCTTGAAAGGTAACATGGGATATTTTTCAACTTTATCTTCTAGTTCTATTGAAATATTTTTTTTGTCACATTTGTATTATTATTGTAGCCCTTTTTTATACTGTTACTTTTTCAAAGGATTTTATTTTGTTTTATGTATATCATACTTTCTTGAGGCTAATTATTTTATTTCAAGCCCTCTTTTGTTTCTTGAATTATCTGTTTCTTCTGGGATTATTTTTTTCTTGTGTATCTTGGTCTATCTAGCTCTTTCACTTTGTTTTTTTTCCCCTGATACATCTGTTGAACCTTGTTAGTTCCTTTATATTTAAGAATAAAAGATGTGATGGATTATTTCATGTAGTTGGTATGAGTTTCTCCTTTTACTGCCTCCTGATAAGCCTCTTTCCCTAGATGGGAAGTTGTTATATGTTGGAGGGACATTTAGTGCAGATGCAGTATTTCATCATTAGGGAGTCAAACCCAGTACTCGCCTTGGAAAACATAAGCCTTCAAACTGTTTAATTTCCTTAGAAATCAGAACTTTTTCTCTTCTGTGATGCAGCCTCTGGTGGGTGAGGCAGGAAAGTTGAGATTAGATTACCACAGCTCTTCCATATATTCAGCCCGACTCTGCATTCCTACTCTCTGATTTCCAGATTCTAGCTGGTCTCCTAACTATGCTGCTATCTCACTGAACTGCAGTTTGAGCTCCATCTCACCCATTAACACACTTCTGTCCCACTTTGTCTTCCAGATTTGTTTGAAATTTCTTATCTGAGGATAATTCCCCTCATTAACTTCCCTCTTCCAGTGTTTATATAACTTTCTATAATTCCAGAGCATAATATTAGTGGAGTTTCAGAAGGAACACGTGACAAATATTTGTGTTCAGTCCATGATCTTGAGCCAGAGACCTCTAAAACATTTTTGTGATGCTGTATTTAAATCATAAAAGTGTGATCTTTAACTGTAGGCTTAAAGCTATGATACCCACTATGGAGTTGTACTTAAAGATGATTTATGAAACAAATACTACAGCATTTAGAGGGAATGTCAAGCATTGCACGATGCTTTTGTAGACTAGATGACGTAACGTGGGTGGATTTGTAATCAATGAAGTAATCAGAAAAGACTGATTTCCCAGCTTGACATCAAACAGTGCTGTTTGATGTCAAGCTGGGAAAGTGCTTTAAAACCGAAGAACAGACTCCTTAGTAATCAGACTTTTTTTTATAGCTATAGATATAATGACATTGAGAGTATACTGATTAAATCTTTAGATGAGGTAAAACTAGAAGGCTACTAGATTTGACAGAATCACAATCAAGAAGGTAGTAGGTTGAAATGATGGGCTTAATCTAGGAGAATAAAGTTTAATATAGACAAATGTAATGGCTGGAACTTGGCCCAGGAAACCAACCACACGGGAGTACAGCTTAAGAGCAACAAATGTGATGTGATATAGATACTAAAAATAGCAAATGGAATTTTAAGTTATCCAAATAGAAGTATAACAGAGGCCTTCATAGGTCAGATCCTCTCTGAGTTGGGCTGTCCTTATCTGTAGTATTTGAATTGTAAAACGATACTCTGGAGCTGATCTGAAGACAAGGGTTTGGCTGGTAGAAGATCATATGAAGAATGACTAAAAGAAGTGGGAAAAAAGTATAGCTGTTTATGTCGAGTAAAAAACATGACAGTTTTTTTCAAAATGTTCTTTGAAAGATTATATTGTGGGAGAGGAATCAAATCTACATAGTGTGACTTTGGGTACAGGCCGGAGACAAGTGGGTGAAAGTACTATGGCAACATATTTAGGCTCAGTTTGAGATAGAACTTTATACCAAACAGAGCTGAAGTCAATTGGATAATAAATTGGACTTCCCCATCACTGGCACCACAAAAGCAGAAACTGTATGACCCCTTGTCAAAAATCCACATAGGAGCTAAGCGCTGGTGTATGCTTGCATTCTTTTCAACTCTGAGATTTTATGAAAAATGAGTGAGGGGGAAGGAAATATAGGTTTGATGCTTTACTGAGTTAGAAATGAAAAAAGTCAACTTAGCTATTTCTGGACAGTTAATCAGTCCTTTACAAATCATGGCCTTGTTTTCAGCAAGGCCTAGGATTTGTCCTATAGCCTACCATTTTACTTCTCAGATGCCTAGCAAGGGAAGAAAGAAAATATTAAATGGTGGTTTTTGCTATTCTGGTGTATCAAAAATTGAAAAGGCTTAAGCATCCAATGGAACACTTAACTGTTATGCAAAACTTTCCCATTTTCTGTGAATTTTAATTATTCATTCCATGCCTGTATTTGATACCATAGATTATGGATAATTATTTGAATGCTACAAGGGTGAAATTTCTTTTATGATTGATGTTGAAGTTTAATAACAGAGTCTTTAACCATTGCTACATTCTTGGTTATACGATAACTTTGGGGGATAGAAAAATGTTCAGGTTTGTAAGAATACTAATAATTACGTTCTTTAATAATTAAAATAATGAGGTGGTCTCTTCACAGATTTATAGTTTGAAGAATAATCTCTAAAAAGCGAGTTTTACAATAAATTTTACCAAGTAATTTTGATGTGCTAGTTTAAAAGACCCAAGAAAGGTCACCGTCCCTTGCCCCTCCTGCCCTCACTTCTCCCCTCATCCGGAGGCAATTCCACACTCACTGTTATTATCCTCAAACACGTCATCCTCGGTTTCCTTGCCCTGCTCTTGCCTTGTGATTCCTGCTTGGTTAAATCACAACCCTGAGTCCAGCTCTTGCCTCCTCCGAGCCTTTACCTATGTGGCGGACTGTGGCTGGAGAACCACGCACAGCGTGTTGACAGTCCTCACTGTGAATTCACAGTCACTGTTCTCGAATAGGCCCTTAGTGCTGCCTGCTATTAACACCACCGTCCCCCTCTCCTCTTAACACTGCCTTCCAGAGCCTCACTCTGTGCAACTTCCTATTTCACTAAGAAAACAGGAGACTGTCTACCCCAGCCTACCACCGCATCCACCCATTGAACTGCATCTAGGTGGGGCACTCCGCCTGGCCTCCCGTTACCACGGGTGAGCTGTTCGTGCTCTTAGCCAAAGCCAATTCTTGAGGGCCTTTGAACTTGCCATTCCCCAGGTCTAGAACATGAACTGCCTCCCTCACTTCATTAGAGTCTATCCTAAAATATTGGTGAGTCTCTCCTATTTAAAATAGCAACCTCCAGCCCCACCTTCCAGTCTCCTTCCCTGATTTATTTAGCACTTATTATCAAAAAATATATCATATATTTAGCTCGCTTATTTTGATTATTGCCTATCTCTCCACAGAAGACTCAATTTCAAAAAGATGTCAATTCTTTCCTTTTTTTTTTTGTGATACGCGGGCCTCACACCGCTCTGGCCTCTCCCGTCGCGGAGCACAGGCTCCGGACGCGCAGGCTCAGCGGCCACGGCTCACGGGCCCAGCCGCTCCGCGGCACGTGGGATCCTCCCGGACCGGGGCACGAACCCGCGTCCCCTGCATCGGCGGGCGGACTCTCAACCACTGCGCCACCAGGGAAGCCCTTTTTTTTTTTTTTTAAATTCTTTCTAATTTATTCGTAAATTTAGTAGGATTCCAGTACAAATATCTAAGGCTATGTATGAGAATAGGCGAATGGATTTTAGTTTCATATATAAAAAGAATCAAGAAATAAGATAGGAAATCTTTTAAACAGAAGAGCAATAAGATGGAACCAACCATACCATATAATAAAATATATCATAAAAGCCTAGAATATTAGAATAGTGTTACAGAGAAATATTAATAGACAAACCGATAGAGTAGAACAACATGTGGGAATTTAACATACAAGAAAGGTTGTATCACAAACCTTTGAGAAAAATATAAACTTTTCAATAAATGAGTTGGAAAAAATTCAGTGACCATTTGGGAAAAAATAAGAGTCAAATCCAGAGCAAAATGTAAATTTAATGAGATTCCCAGAAGAGAATTTTGTTGGTTTTTGTACTATGTACTATGCTTCTAAATTCCAAATAAGAAATTAGCTGAATTGGAATTGTCAAGAAATTTGGAAAAATAAGACAATTAAGAAAACTGATATTATCAGATATTAAAACAATATAAACCTTGGTAATAAAAAACTATGGACCTGACACATGAACAGACAGATACATCTACATCCGTGCTCATGGCTTCCTAGAACATAATGGATTCTCTATACAAGTTTGTTGAAGATAGACTATAATCCTCAATTCAGTACGGTATTATCTTTAAATTATCTCCTGCCATATAGCTTAATTATTCATTATCCTATTGAAATTTGAGTTGTTTTCACTAATATAAATAATGTATCAGGACTTCCCTGGTGGCGCAGTGGTTAAGAATCCGCCTGCCAATGCAGGGGACACAGATTCGAGTCCTGGTGCAGGAAGATCCCACATGCCATGGGGCAACTAAGCCCGTGTGCCACAACTACTGAGCCTGCCCTCTAGAGCCTGCGAGCCACAACTACAGAAGCCCACGTGCTAGAGCCCATGCTCCAAAACAAAGATTAGCCACTGCAATGAGAAGCCCACACACTGCATCGAATAGTAGCCCCGCTCGCCACAACCAGAGAAAGGCCGCGTGCAGCAACAAAGACCCAACGCGGCCAAAATTAAACTAATTAATTAATTAAATTTTTAAAAAAAGAAATCAGTAAAGTTATTAAAATAAATAATGTATCAATGGGCAAATTTAAAGATAATGCTTTATTGAGTTGAAGATTATATTTTATCTCCAACAAATGTGTATATGTATATGTACACACACAACACATACATACATACATATAATTAAGTTTAAACAGTGAAGTATGTGTGTATACATACACATACACACACACTAGGAAATGCAGATATTAACATGGATGAACATCACAGGCATTATATAAATGAAAAATTGAAAGGTACATTATTCTACTTAGATGAAGTTCAAAACATTGGCAAACCAAAAATAAATTTTATAAGCATACATACATATAAAATAAATCTGTAGGAAAGAAAGCAAGGTCACAGTAAATATTCATTAATACGGTGGTTACTTGATGGGTGGAGGGGAAGTGTTTGGGATTTGGGATGGGCAGAAACAGGAAGTGGGTACCAGAATAAGTAGCAGGCCTGCGATGCTATCCTTAGAAAGACCTGCTTGTAAGTGTAGACCTTGGCTAGTGTCTGGGAGCTTAGATTTCATCTTGGGAGGGTTCCCACCATTACCTGATAAGAGTGGCTCAGTGTCTAAACAATATGGTTTATGCCAAACACCTGCTTTCCATCCGGAAGTCTTGAATTTTGGTACATGCCAGGTGGAGGGAGCTGCATGTCCAGTTCCCAGCGAAAACCCTTGGCACCGAGTCCCTAATGAGCTTCTCTGATAGGCAACACTTCACACATGTTGTCACGACTCATTGCTGGAAGAGTTGAACACATCCTACTTGACTCCCCTGGGAGAGGACTCTTAGAAGCTTGCACCTGATTTCCTTGTGCCTTTTCCCTATGCTGATTTTGTTTTGTATCCATTCACTGTAATAAATCATACTGTGAATCTGACCATATTCTGAGGCTATGAGTCCTCCTAGCTAATATCAAAGCTAGTGTTGGTTTTAGAAATCCCTTTCAGTGAGGGCTATACAGGTGTTCTTTCAAAAATTTTTATATATTTTATATATTATAAATATTGCATGTATTTACCAATTAATCAAAAGGAAAATAGAAGGTGAAATGAATAGGAGTTAGCCAAATAAAGATGAGATGCAACTCTGTAGAAAGCGTTCCAGTAAAAGGAGATAGCGTGGCAATGTCTAGGATCAAACCACAGAATATCTCATTCAAGGAACTGAACTTATGAACAGAGGAATCAGAGGAAATGGTGAAACTGGGGAAGTCATCAGAAGTAGCTGTGGTTGTGATCGCCACGAAAATGGCTTCCCAGTCCCCCCGACCCCATCTTCCCTCCATGTACTGTTCTTTCTCCTCCTAATTTTCATCTATGGTGTGAGGCAAATGTCGAGACACCTTTTTTTCCCCATATGGACCCCCTTTCTTCCATTGCCATTTATTAGAAAGACTGTGAATTACCTTGGTACGTTTTTGAAAATGAATAAACTGTATATGTGTGGGAATATATACATATATGTGTATATTTCTGGATTTTCTAGTCTTCTCTATTGATACATAGGTTTATTCATACTCCATTACCACACCACAGTGTCTTGAAGCTGTAGCTTTATAATAGTATTTTAGATCACATAGTAGAAGTCCTTCCAATTTTCCTTAAAATTGTCTTAGGTATTCTAAATCCTTTTCATCCTCATATATTTGGAATCAGCTTGTCTATTTCTAAGCGGGGGGGGGGAACCTGCTTTTTAGAAAATTGCACTGAAGATTTAAAACACTTTGAGAAAAACTGACATCTTAACAATATTGCCTTCACTCCATGAATGAGGTTGTCATTCTTGCTTGGATTATAATTCAGTAATATTTTATTTTGTTCAAATTGTTTCTGCTTTGGCACCGGGAGCTCTTTCAGTTGGTTCCTGTGTTGCTTTGATACACACCATCACTGTGTGTGTGTGTGTGTGTGTGTGTGTGTGTGTGTGTGTGTGTGTGTGTGTGAGTGTGTGTGTGTGTTTGCGCGCCTATAGTTCTTCCCAGGTGTTCAGTGAGGATTTCTCCACTCCGGCTGATGAGAACTCAATATCTCCTAGTTCTGGGAATTGTTCAGCTTTGGGCTCCCAAGTGCTTTTCTTTGCCTGACCTTGTAGAGTTTTCTCTAGGCATGTGATGCTTTGTAGCCAGCCAAAACTCAAGGTGACCTCTATGACGATTTCTGGAGCCCTTTCTTTAGGATAGACATGTTTTTTAAAAAATTTATTTATTTATTTAGCTGCGCCGGGTCTTAGCTGCCATGTGCAGGATCTTCATTGCAGCATGCAGGATCTAGTTACCTGGCCAGGGATCGAACCCAGACCCCCTGCACTGGGAGCTTGGAGTCTTAGTCACTGGACCACCAGGGAAGTCCTTGGAGCCCTTTCTCCACATAGCTCTCTCCGCTCTAGCATCCTGTCCTCCAAATTGCAACCACCTGTCCAAAATCTGATCTCTGTCTCCTCAACTCAGTAAGACTCTCATGCTCTGTTTGGGTTCCTCTTCCCCACCTTGTGGTCCAGAAAGAGCCACCAGGAAGAAAGTAGAGGTACTGCTGGGATACCGTTTTTATTATCCTTCTCTGTCTAGTGCCCAATGTCTGAAAACAATTGTTGCTTATATTTTGTACATTCTCTAGTTGTTACTCTAAAAGGTCAAGTGCGGTACCAGTACTCCATCATAGGAGGAAGCACAACAGCCTCTACTAGGGTTGGCCAAAAAGTTCACTCAGGTTTGTCCATAAGATCGTACAGAAAACCCAAACGAAAGTTTTGGCCAGCCCAATATTTTGCTTGCTATTTTACTTGGTAAATATTTCTGTAATTTATTATAGTTACTAATATAATTTCCATGTATGGGCATGTAGAAATGCAATTGTCAGGAATTCCCTGGCGGTCCAGTGGTTAGGACTCTGCACTCTCACTGCTGAAGACCTGGGTTCAATCCCTGGTCGGGGAAAGAAGATCCCACCAGCTGTGCGGGGAGGCCAAAAAAAAAAAAAAAAGGAAACGCAATTTTCTTAAACTATTAATAATTCTATAACTTATCTGTAGATGTTTTTAAAGTTTTATATTCAGATAGTTGTGTTAAAATAATATTTTGTGTGTTTTTCTTTTCAGTTCTTAGAATTTTTATTTCTTTGTCTTGCTGCATTGGTTTGGGTTTCTGGGATGATGTAGAATAGAACTGGTGATAATGGGCATCCATTCTTATTCCTGGTTTTAAAAGGAATGTTTGATATTAGCTGTAGCTATTTTTTTAAGATCCTGATTAAAATACAAGTTAAGGAAGCTGTCTTTTACAATTCCTTTGTGGTTTGTTTTGCAGTAGGCTGGAAGAATGTCCCCTCCCCCCAAGTTATATTTACTTCCTAATCTCTGGACCCTGTGAATATCACATTATACAGCAAGAGTGAAAATTAATTTATATGGCAAATGATGTGATTAAGTTAAGGATCTTGAGAGGAATTTATCTTGAATTATCAGGGTTGGCCCTAAATGCAATCATATGTACCCTTAGAAGAGAGAGGCAGAGAGAGATTTTACACAGACAGACACAGAGGAGAGGTCCAGGTGTGGATAGAGGCAGAGATCAGAGTGATGTCACCATCAGTCAAAAAACATCAGGAGGTCTGTCATACAGAATGAAGTAAGTCAGAATGAGAAAAACAAATACTGTATGCTAACACATATATATGGAATCTAAAAAAAAAATGGTCATGAAGTACTTAGGGGCAGGATGGGAATAAAGATGTAGACCTACTAGAGAATGGATTTGAGGACATGGGGAGGGGGAAGGGTAAGCTGGGACAAAGTGAGAGAGTGGCATGGACATATAGACACTACCAAATGTAAAATAGATAGCTAGTGGGAAGCAGCCGCATAGCACAGGGAGATCAGCTCGGTGCTTTGTGACCACCTAGAGGGGTGGGATAGGGAGAGACGCAAGAGGGAAGAGATATGGGGATATGTATATGTATAGCTGATTCGCTTTGTTATAAAGAAGAAACTAACACACCATTGTAAAGCAATTATACTCCAATAAAGATGTTAAAAAAAAACATTAGGAGAAGCTGTGGGAGGCAAGAACTGACTCTCCCCTAGAGCCTCTGAGGGGAGCCTGACCCTGCTCACATTTAGATTTTTTATTTCTAGCCTTCAGAACTGTGAGAGAATTATTGCTTTAAGCCACCAAATTCATGGTAATTTGTTATGGCAGCCATTGGAATCTAGTATTGTTTTTATTTAGTTGTGATATTGAATCACATCAAATGCATTTTTTTTGCATCCACTGAAACAGCCATAGAGTTTTTCTCTTTTAATCTCTCTCTTTTTTTTTTTTTTAACTCTTCGTTGCAGCGCACGGGCTTCTCACTGCGGTGGCTTCTCCTGTTGTGGAGCACAGGCTCTAGGAGCGCAGGCTTCAGTAGTTGCAGCGTGTGGGCTCAGTAGTTGTGGCGCATGGGCTTAGTGGCTTTGTGGTATGTGGGATCTTCCTGGACCAGGGATGGAACCCGTGTCCACCGCACTGGCAGGTGGATTCTTAACCACTGCGCCGCCAGGGAAGTCCCTCTTTTAATCTCTTAAAATGTGAATTACATTAATGAATTTTTCTAATGTTAAACCAACCCTATGTTCCTGTGATACACCTAACTGGTTTATGTTGTATATGTGTATGAATGTATGTTTCATCTGTCTTTTCTGCTGATTCTCATTTATGGCATATAATCTTCCAATGTTGCCTCGAGAGCCTCCAGCTAGAAGAAATGCAGCCCTGCTGACACCCTTGATTTTAGCACCGGGACACCGACTGTGAACTCCTGACCTCCAGAACTGTAAGACAATAAATTCGTGTGGTTTTAAGCCACCAAGTTTGTGGTAACTTGTCACAGCAGCAATGGGAAACAAATACGCTCATTTTCCTTAAGAATTCATTTGCAGGATTTCCTTAAGGCCTTAAAGGAAGGACCGATATATCAGAGAGGACGTGTATTTCCTTCTCCTAGTTGTCTAGGGCAGGGGTCCCTAACCCCGGGGCCACGGACCAGTAGCTGCCCGAGGCCTGTTAGGAAGCGGGCCGCACAGCAGGAGGGGAGCGGCGGTGGGCAGGCAAGCGAAGCTTCATCTGCCGCTTGCCCTCGCTCGCATCACTGCCTGAGCGAGCCCTGCACCCTCTCACCCCCCCACCCCCGCTCCATCTGTGGAAAATTGTCTTTCACAGAACCGGTCCCTGATGCCAAAAAGGCTGGGGACCGCTGATCTAGGGGCACTACTAGCCCGGGAACACTTTGAACTACATTAAGGGCTAGAGGTAACATGATGTTGAGCTACAAATCCGTGTAAGGGCCTAGGCTGCGTTATACTTCTCACTACTCCCCTCTCTTCTTGTTCTGTTAGACAAGGAAAATGTTCTCAGAGTCCCCTGGGTGCAGAGAGACGTGAGTTTACTTCTGTTTCACCCTAATCCTGGGTTGTAACCCTTTGCAGGTCTAGCTCAGTGTAAAGAGACCCTCCCGTCAGACTTTCCAACTTCGGGCTCCCAGGCTTTGATTTCTGCCCCTTGTACCCCAGAAGGCTATCAAAACCCAAAGTTCAAGTTTGTCTGGAGTGGAAAGTGCACCCAAGGCAAAAGCAATTTCGGGGTCTCTCTGGTTCTCACTTTCTTTAAGTTTTGCCCTGTTTTCAGTGCTTTCAACGCTTTTCATATTTTTCTTTCTTTTAGCCAGCATTTGTTGTGGTTTTCAGTAAGGGGACTGATCTGAATAACCTAGTCCAACATATTCTCAGGCACCTATTAAACATTTTGTCTTCTGCATCTGTCAATTTTACCATCTAAACTTTTGGATGATCTGATTTTGCTGTCTTGTGTTTCTGCTGGCTCCCACTCATGATGCTTTGTTTTCCTGTTCATTTATTTGTTTGTTTAGTTATCATCTCATTTTCAATAGACCTTTATTTGTCAAACTTCTTTGAAGGTTAGGTTGAAGTCACTTTCCCCCAGAAAAAAAATTGCAGTTGTATTTTCAGTTGCCTGGAGGCATGCCAACCCAGTACCAATTAAAAATAATTCCTTTGCCTGAGGTTTTTTACATGCCCCAGGTATTATGAAGTGGACCACAAACATGCAGGAGGTCTGACTTGTGGTTACACATTCTTGTGGGAATTTCTTCCCTTTCTTTACTCAGTTCTGATGTGGATACAGGAATTTCTGTGCTGCTCCTTCCTCCCGCATCCGCCAACACCTTTTGTTTTTGTTTTATTCTTCCCTTTACACTTTAACCACTTTGCTGATGGCTCCCTTTTGACATTTAGCTTTGTACAAGGTTCTTTTATAAGACTAAGAGAGTAGATCTTAAATGTTCTCATCACAAGAAAGAACAAAATTTCGTAACTATGTATGGTGATAGGTGTTAACTAGACTTATGGTGGTGTTCATTTTGCAATATATACAAATATCGAATCATCATCTTGTACACCTAAAACTAATATAGTGTTATTTGTTTAATTATTTAAATTAAAAAGTCTCCATAACTTGGCCATCTCATGTCCTATGTACAAATCAAAATCAAAGCTTAGTGACACCAGGGATTGGCAGGGTTCTGCAATTACAGTGCTTCCTTATTTCTCTAGATTTCTGCTTCTACTTTTTTTGGCTTCTAAGACTGCTTTTACTCTTTATCAACACAGCAATACATTTAAAAAGAAAATTTAAATATTTTAATGAGTATTGGTAGTTGCTATGCAATGGAGGTTTTTAGGAATCTGCTCTGTCATTCTGTCAGAAATTCATCATTTTAAAGTGTCAACAGTCTGCTGGAATTTAAGGGACTAAGGCTATAGTTCCTAAAGTAGGCACCATGGTGTCCTGACCTCCAGAAGTCCTCCCTGACCTGGAGGATAAGATTAGATTCCATTTCACCACCATTTTATGCCTTGAATGCAAATTCTTTCTGCCTTCATACTCAATTCTCTTTTATAACTCTTCTTGATTACTAACCCATTCCTCTCTACAAACAGTTTATGTGAAGTAAGTCAAAATAACATGACAGGCATGTGATCGTTAAGAACTTTTTGAACTTTACGTAGCTCTCTTATCTCTTCTTATTAGAAGCAGAACAAAGCAATAAAACAAAATCTTAAGCCAGAGCTTCTCAGACAAAGATGGGCATTACATAGTAATAAAGGGGTCAATCCAACAAGAGACTATAACATTTGTAAATATTTATGCACCCAACATAGGAGCAGCTAAATATATAAGGCAAAAATTAACAGACTTAAGGAAGAAATAGGCAGCAGTACAATAATAGTAGGGGATTTTAATACTTCACTTACATCAGTGGATAGATCATCCAGACAGAAAATCAATACGGAAACGTCAGCCTTAAATGACATATTGTACCAGATGGACTTAACAGATATATACAGAATATCCCCTCCAAAAGCAACAGAACACATATTCTTCTGGAGTGCACATGGGACATTTTCCAGGATAGATCTTATGTTAGGCCCCAAGACAAGTCTTAATAAATTTAAGAGGACTGAAATCATCTCAAGCATCTTTTCCAACCACAGTGCTGTGAAACCAGAAATTAATTATACAAAGAAAACCGGAAAATTTACAAGTATGTGGAGATTAAACAACATGCTACTGAACAACCAGTGGGTCACTGTGTTGTATGCCTAAAACTTATATAATATTGTACATCAACTATACCTCAATTTAAAAAATATATAAAAAAAGAATGCTCAAAAAATAAAATAAAATAAAAAGAGGGAAATCCTGCCATTTGCAACAACATGGATGAACTTGGGGGACACTATGATAAGTTAAATAAGCCAGACACAGAAAGACAAATATTGCATAATCTTACTTATCTGTGGAATTTTTTTTTGAAAAAGGTTAAACTCATAGTAACAGAGAGTAGAATCTTTGTTACCAGAAGCTGGGGGTGGGGGGAGAGGGGAGATATTGATCAAAGGGTATGAACTTTTAGTTATAAGATGAATAAGTTCTGGAGACAGCATGATGGCTATGGTTAATAATAATGTAATGTATACTTGAAATTTGCTAAGACAGTAGATCTCAAGTGTTTTCATTTCCCCAAAAAAGGTGGTAGCTATGGGAAGCAATGGATATATTAATTAGCTTGATTGTGGTATGCATTTCACAATATACATCTAAACATCACCTTGCTCACCTTAAATGTATATAATTTTTATTTTTCAATCATATCTCAAGCTGGGATGCAGGGAAGACCCTATCTCCAAATACAGTCACATTCTGAAGTACTGAGGGTTAGGACTTCAACATATGAATTTTGGGAGACACAATTCAGACTATAACACCACCCAAAACTGATTTTTTAAAAGTGCCTTGAAACCTTCTGACTTAGATTAAAATCTATACAAATTAACATATAAGGAATAAACTCAAGTCTTCAGAAAGCCATGATTTTGCTAGTCTTATTATAGGCTTCAAATTGAGCCAGAAGATATTAGCATAAAAACAAAATAGGTATCAGAGAGATGTTTGCAGTGTTTATTCAATATGATGTAGGAAAAAGGAACACTGAAGCTTGGGTATACGTCAGGGGGAAGGATATAAAAGTTCTAGTCACTAAAAGTTTCTTTTTACAATTTAATAATTCAAAGCAACTGTCAGATTATTAGTTTCCCAGCTACCTTGGTGCAGAAGACTTTGCCTTGAATAGTAGACATGAGAATTACAGTCACTTGAATGAGATATATTATATAGTAAATTAATAAACTTGCATTCTGGGGGGCATATGTCAGTATCTTGTGTTTGGTTATTATTGGTTTGTCCATGAGGCTCTGATCTACTCTGGATGAATTAAATTGAGTTACTAATCCATCAACATATGAGGAATACAGTGGTCACAATGTATTGTCAACATGTAAGGCCTTATTTGGACAGCCACATTGATGCCACTTAGCACAGTGCCCTCAATTTATAACCGCTGTTTGTAGCAGAAAGATAGAGTTTAGGGATATAGGAAAATGCCTTTTGGGTGATATGACCTCTTTCATCATACCCGGAGTCTTCTCTCATTGTATTGCAACAAAATAATTTGGTCTCCTTTTCAATGATCTGAAATGAATGAAAATTTCTATAGTCAGAAAGTTCCTCTGTCATTTCACAATAGTTGCATAAAACTTTAAGGCAGGCAAAACAGCTCCTTCTCACCAGCAACTTGAAGTCATGTCCATTTGGAAAGTCTGGGGAACAACTGAAGGTTGTGTCTGTGGGTTGGGCATATACTTTGGGTCAGGAGTGTGTGTGTGTGTAAGTAGTAAGGAAAGATTCATTGTGAAGGAGAAAGACAGGAATCTGTTGGTTTACTCATTGAGGGGCAAAGGTTAAGCCTAAATCAATATTCAAACTACAAAGCCTGGAAATTTAGAGATTTTTTTTTTTTTAAATCTTTGACCACTACTACTGATAACATGTGCTGTTTTACCTTTAGCTATTTGAAGAACCACTTCTTTAACAGAAAACAAAACACATCTACCAAACTCAAAATTCCTACTTAATTTAAGTGAAGCTGGTAGAAGTAAAATATTTACTTTGTACCTTTAACATCTTACGATTCTCTCAGGAAATATACCTGGTTTCACTATCAAGTTTGGTGAGTTATATTGTGCTCATTTAAAATAATAAGATTGGGAATTCCCTGGCAGTCCAGTGGTTAGGACTTGGTGCTTTCACTGCCATGGGCCTGGGTTCGATCCCTGGTTAGGGAACTAAGATCCCACAAGCCACATGGTGGGGTCAAAAAGAATAAAATGAAATAAAATAATAAGATACAAAATTACCAAATTATTGAAATGGGGCAAAAATATTTTTTTAAAAACCCTCGCAATCCCAGAACCCTAATAGAATTATCTTTATTTTTTATATCATTTTTCAATCTTTGCATATATACTCTTAAAACTAAAATATCAATACATGAACAGTTTTGTATTTTTTTGTATTTAATAGGCTAACATATGCATTTTCCCTTTCCTGTATTTCTAGTCTTATTCTAACCATTAAAAATATTTTAAAAATTGTGATTAAGCAAACATAACATAATATTTACCACTTAACTATTTTTAAGTGTACAGTTCTGTGACACTAAGTACTTTCATACTCTTGTGCAACCATCATCCCCATTCATTTCCAGAACTTTTTCATCTTCCCAAAATGAACTCTATGCCCATTAAACACTAACTCTCCATTCCCACTCTCCCCTGGCAACCACCATTCTACTTTCTGTCTTTATGAATTTGACTATTCTAGGTACCCCATATAAGTGGAATCATACAATATTTGTCTTTTTGTGATTGGCTTATTTCACTTAGTATAATATCTTCCAAGTTTCATCCATGTTGTAGCAGATGTCAGAATTTCCTTCCACTTTAAGGCTGAATAATATTCCATTGTATGCATATACCCCATTCTGTTTTGTTTGTCCCTTTATCTGTCAACGGACACTTGGGTTGCTGCCACTTTTTAGTTATTGTGAAAGTGCCACTATGAACATGGGTACACAGATATCTGCTCAAGTCCCTGTTTTCATTTCTTTTGGGTGACTCCAGAAGTGGAATAGCTTAATTATATGCTAATTCTATTTGATTTCTGAAGAACCATTGTGTTGTTTCCCACAGTCTAATCATTTTAATTGGCTATACAACATTCCATTTTGTTTCTGTGCCCTAATTTACTAAACCATTCCCGACGTGTTTCCTGAGGAATCTCAAGTTTTCATTTTTTTTCATTGGATGGAAATTAGTTCTGCTTTAGATAGTGCTCCAGGTTTTTTGCCCTTGTTTAAAAATAACTCATATACATATATAGCTACTTCTGATAGCTGATCATTGTTTTTTGCTTACTGCCACCTCACAATGACTCCCCTTATCCAGGACGTGTGCCCTATCGATGGGACTTAGTCCTCTCTAGCTAGACCTCTGCTTTCCAATGTGGTGGCCACTAACATATATTTAAACTTGAGCCAATTAGAGTGAAAGAAAATTAAAAACTCATTTTCTCAGTTGCGCATGCCATATCTCACATGCATGATAGTCACACAGAGCGAGCGCCACTGAATTGGCCATCACGGACATAGAACACGTCCACCATCTCAGAAAGCTCTATGGCGAGTGCAGCTCCAGACTGTTTTTGACTCTGACCACTTGGTTACGGCTGAATTAGAGCCTATGAGTTACTCCCCAAAATGATTAAGTCCTAGGGGAAAGGCCAATGATAACCGCACTTGGAAGAGAATGCCATAAACTCTGGAATGTGAGTTTCATAATTCACAATTGGGAATATTGCTTCCAGTGGCTGGGCTACTCCTGCCCGCTATTTCCCATATTAATCTTCTTCAGAAAATGAATTATTGGTCTTAAGTTTCTCGGTGATGATCACCTAATCCAAGCTGGGTCAATCCAGTTCCTTACTTT
This sequence comes from Physeter macrocephalus, assembly GCF_002837175.3. NCBI lineage: Eukaryota > Metazoa > Chordata > Mammalia > Artiodactyla > Physeteridae > Physeter > Physeter macrocephalus. The sequence continues at coordinate 12,239,884 of NC_041223.1, read as the reverse complement.
CCTCTTAAGGAATTTGGAACTGGGAAGGAGAGGCTATCAGTCAGGTCCTCTAGGTGTTTAGAACTATAAAACCAGGAGCGACAGTCATATCCCACTATGTAAAACAGAGAGTTGGATAGAGCAACAGAAGGAAAACTCAAGCAGGTAAGCAGATAAGGCTGCTTTAGGCTTTCTAAATTCTGGTTTGGGTGCCTTCCTTAGGCCCATCTGCATTCCTGACTTTGGGTTACAGGAGAAAAATCTGCATCCTAATGGTGAATTCTATAATGCTTAAGCTAGCTCGAATTGGTTTGTTACCTGGGAATCAGAATCCAAATATACATACATACATAAACTACAGACATGGGCACTGACATGTTCACAACATAGAGGTGTAGCTGTGCACAAACTTTGCATTTACTCTTTGCACTGGGCCTCCAGACTCCCCTTTACCCTCCTCTAACCTTTCTCTACTTTTCCTCTTGCTTTACTTCCTTCTCACTAAGAGTGTGCTTAGGTTGTCCTCTGCCTTTTTTTTTTCTTTTCCGTCCCTTGGTCAAAGTACGCCTTCTGGGTATGGAAGCTTTATGAAATCAAGTCCTGTAATATGTTAACAACGGATTTAATTCTTTTTTAAAAATATAATTCTTTAGCTGGTATTGCATCTTAATCTCAGGCCTAAGAAATTCAGTCAACATTCATTCATGAATGACTGAATAAATAATCCCTCATAGGCCAGAGCAGCAAATGTTGAGTGTTAAAATCTGGCATGACCAGAACTGAGTGGGTACTTCCGCAAGTCACAGCATGCTACTGTAGATGAACTGATTAGGAGAAACCTCTGGCAGGAGGAAAGAGGATGAGGAGTCATCTAGGAAAGAACGAGAGCAACAGCACCCCAGAAGGCAGAGGCACACAAGTGTCCTAGGTAGGAAAACACTCAGTGTTGTCAAGGAACAAAGGAGACCACTGTGGCCAGAGTAACGAGGACGGGGAAAGTTGTGTGAGCTGAGATAGGTAGGACCTTCGGGCCATAATAAGAGGTTAAGATAATATCTGAAGTGCAATGGGAAAGTCTTAAAAAGATTTAAACAAGGGAGTGACCTGATCTGATTTGTGTCTTAAAAAATTCCCCTCTGGCTAGCGTCTGGAGGATGAATGATAGGGACCAGTTAGTTAGGAAGCTACTGCAATTGTTGGCAAGAGATAATAATGGCTTGGCCTATGAACTTTGTGACAAGTTTGAGATTTTCAAAGTGGAAATATAAGCTCGTACGAAAATGTTATCCATTTTACCTTCTAAGTAGCCAGCCACCGTATTAAAGCTGTCAATGAAGTAGGCTCTAAAAAGCAGACCCTAAAATGTCAAGAAGCGCCTGCCTTCCCAGTTTCACACGGCTCTGGGCTCAGCTCTTACATTAGTACCTTGATTCCAACAATCCTCTAGAGAAAAATTCTGCCGTCATCTTTCCCCCCTTTCCTTTGAGTGAACTTCAGAGAAGTGATTGCTGAAAAATGACTCCCAGTAGGACGACAGTGGTGTTTGGGGTTCAGTGATACACCCCTAACTTTTAATTTAAATGCTCGCTTTGAATTTGGTATCGGTTATCTTACACTGCACGAAGAGAGAGAGAAGGCATTTTGCTAGCAGCATCTATTTCATCTAGGAATACGGTATTCACCCTCTGCCTTTAAACCTAGGGCAAAATTCCTTTAGAATAATTCATCTTTCATAAAAGATGGGTTCCCTTTCGCCTATGGAAAGGTTGTGCGTTCCGGGCACGGCTTCGCGCTGTACAGACAGATGCACTCATTGTCTAGACCACGCCGGTCCCCCCGGATTTTATGTAGCCTGCATTTCCTGCACTGAGCTACTTGCTCGCTGCAGGCGTGCTTCCCTCGTCCCCCCTGACCCCGCCCGGATCCAAAGCTTTTGTTTCTAACGTTTTCTCCCGACGCTATTAAAATGCTTGGGCAAATCGTTACCAAATAAGTGACTGACTAGGAACTTTTCCGGCTGTTAACCTTTAGGCCAACGTCCAGTAAAGTTCTGAAACTTGCCGGGGGGACATGTGGGTTTTTCTTAGAGCAATGCTTTGCAGTGGCCCCAAGGGCGCTCCAAGAGGCAGTAGCACTCGCTCCCGCAGCGGCGAGGAGGTGGGGTGCGGGTGAGGGGTAGGGGACCCCGGGAGCCGAGATGAGCGCGGCCTCCTGGCGGCGACGCTCTGGCCCGCGCGCGCTCGATGGTTCCGCGCGGCGGCCCGGGCCTGCGCGGTCCCGTCGCCAGGGGGCGCGCTGGCGGGCGCCGCGGCTCTCCGAGCTGCGCGGCCGGACTCGTGTCCGCCATATTGGATGCCGCAGCCGCGGTTGCCAGCGCTTCCTCCTCCGTCTTCGCCGTGCGCTGCTGGTTCCTACGGCCCGAGCGGCGGGGAGGTGAAACAGGAGCCTGTCGGAGGAAGAGGAAGAAGGGGGTGGAGAGTATAGGGGACCGGGCTAGGGGGTGGAAGCCCGAGACCGAGCGGGGCGGAGAAGAGAAGGCGCCCAGCCCCTCCCCCGCCCGCTGCCAACCAGCCCCAGCAGCGCCTCTGTTCCCCGGACCGGCGCTCCGCCCGCCGTAGCGGCCATGCCGGGGCCTCGCTGCCCCTAAGGGAACCGTTCCCCGCCGGTGCTTGCCCTTCCCCTCCTGCCCGGGGTCGCAGCGGCCCGGCCTCCCGCCGGCGCCCCCTCCTCGCAGCCGCGTCGCCGCCCCGTCTCACTCTCCCCACCCAGTGCAGTGGCCGCCGCCTCTTCCGCCGCCGGGCTCTGGGCCTCCGCACCGACAACATGGAGGCTGTGAAAACCTTCAATAGCGAGGTTGGTATTCTACTTTAGCCTCCCCTCCTACCCACGCTCCCCCCAACCCGGGACGAGGCCACCGCGGGAGGGTGGGCACTGGCCCGCAGGGCTTTTCAGGGTGGGGCGAGTGGCGGCCTAGCTGTGTTCGTGGGGGAGGGGTGTTTCTCTGCCCCGGCGCCCCTCCCCCGATTCCGTGGGCGGAGGGCTGGAAGACGGCCGCCCCGGGGCGGAGGGAGGTTCCGGTGTCTCCAGCAGAGTACTGAGTGGCTGCGGGGCTGGAGGGAAGGCCCGTTTGGGCCCTCCCCCGGAGGCTTACGGCAGATCTCTCCGGGTCAGTTCCGCTGATGCCTGGCCCGCCCATCTCTTTCCTGGGCCTGCGGGATTTTAACTGGAGGCCGGGCATCACCCCCCAGACCTTTCTCGGGTCATTAATGAGGCAGGCCGCGATCGGGGAGTGCAGGAAGAGCACCTACAGGGGTGATAACCTGTGGTCACAGGGGCAGGGGACCCCGGGAGCAAGTAGTGTTTGTTTATAATTGAGATATTGTTGGCTAGGTAACCTGCCAACTAGGGACTTAAACTAAGGGCATGGTTGATCGGGAGGCGAGATTATTCTGCAATTTCGCCTATTCTTACTACCCCCCTGTTCTCATCATCCGACATAAAGAAAGACAGGCAGGGAGAGTTGTGCATGCAGAGGGAAGATGCTGGAGAAGCATTTCCCACGAGTTCCTTCACGTGTCATATATAAGGCTAGATTTTTAACAAGCGGGTGTCCAGTTTCACTATTTAGTTGAGTTCACTAGTCTGAAGGGAGGAGACAAGTTTTGATAAAATATTTTAAAAACTTTTAAAACTCCGGTAGGCATAGATCTTAATGCTAACATTAAACAGGCATTTAACAAGTACATATCTACACAACCAGAGTTATCCTTACCTGTATGCCTTATTTAAACATATTTTAATGTGATGTTAACTAAATTTACATAAATTTTATGAACTTTTCATGTGGAAGTGCTAATACCCTATTCAGTAGTATAATAGTGATATTCTGAACAGGACAATACTTTAAAAAGCTGTTTTACAATTTTATTTGTTTTCCAAAAGGAGAAAACTCGTTCCCTCCTCCCTCCCACCGTCCCTTCCTCCCTCCCTCCCTCCCTAGAATTGACGTTTTGGAAACTTAGCAAAGAGGCTAAAAGTTAGATAATATGTGAATTAAACTTTCCATATTAGACTAGATAGCAGTGACAGTTATATGAAAGCAAGCATTTTTTTTGGAAAGGGTTTTCTTTTTGAATACTGGATTTTCTTTTCTTTTTTACCGCTTCTTGATACAAATTAGAGCAGTAGACTTGGGAATCTTTTCCATTTTATTTATGAATTTATAGCTGATAATTTGGGTCAAATTATAAAATTTGGTTCCACCCCACAATACTCTTGTCCTTAAAATCTGGAATAAAAAGTAAGGATACTGTATGTTCCAATTTATTGCTAATAGTTTCGTGGCTCTGCAGGGGGGAAAAACAACAGGTCTGTAGCCTTTTTATTTGCTACATGTGGTGCTGTAGCACTCAGAGAATGTTAAAGTGTTTTTTTTTTATTATAAAAAAATCCTTTCTCTTATTTCCTTGCAATTTGATTTACCCTACGCCTTTTTGATGGGTGCCTCTCCTGTTTATCTTGGGGGTTCCTAATGTGTACTCTCCTCCATTCCCAGCCCTCCCTGCCATGTGGTAGATATAAACAAGTGGTTAGTACACTGTGGTTGGTCACAGTAAAGCATGGTGGATTACAAGTGTTAACAATTGGTTTTACATTTTACTTTTTTTTTTTTTTTTTTTGCGTACGCGGGCCTCTCACCGATGTGACCTCTCCCGTTGCGGAGCACAGGCTCCGGACGCGCAGGCTCAGCGGCCATGGCTCACGGGCCCAGCCGCTCCGCGGCATGTGGGATCCTCCCGGACCGGGGCACGAACCCGCGTCCCCTGCATCGGCAGGGGGACTCTCAACCACTGCGCCACCAGGGAAGCCCGGTTTTTCATTTTAGTATTAACGTTAAAGATAAGGAGCCTAACATTTAAATGGCTAGCTTGATGTTTCAACGCTTTTCTCATCTAATCTTTGTAAGAACTTGAGATTTGTAGTAGTATTCCCATTTTAGTTTATGTAGCACTCTCTTTTCCCCTTATGTATTTCAGAGAACTTAAAACATCTTTTAACTTCCTATTTACTAATATGCTCGCACTTCACCATATTTGAAAATGGGGTTGGCTTCAAAATTGTAGCAGTAAGAGTCATAGAATTGAGGAAGGGCAATAGAGTTTGAAGAAGATTCAGAAGAATATACTTTTTTTTGCTTTAAACTCAAAGTACAAAATCCGGTTTTTTTCTGATTTCTGAATATAGTTTCTGTGAATATCTATAATGCTTGCTGATGTAGTAAAAATTTGTTGTTGCGAGGAAGTATATAGTGGGAAATAGTTCAGTAATGTTTTTCCATTAAATCACGTGTTGCAAAGTGCAAAAATAAAAAAGGAATGTGAGTTACAGGATTAGGAGAAAAGGATGTTTTAGAATGTTTACTTGCAGTGAATTTGGCTTTTAAAGGCATCTGTCCTTGGGCTGAGCCCAACAGAACTTTCTCTGGCAAGTTTAAAGGTATCTTTGAAGCACTGAATTGTCAAGAAGTGCCATTTGCTTTATAAGGCACCACAATTTAGCTCTATATGTGTAATGCTTAAAATAAGAAACGCTTAGCTTTTATAACTTGCTCATTATCAGGTTTTTCAAGATTAAAAAAAAAGGAAGACAAGCAAGCAGATCTTGGCTTGAAAACAGGAACGTGCCAGATTTTAAAGTTAAGAATATAGGTTTTTAATCTGCAAATTGTGGCTAAGTCTCAGTCTGAAAGTGTGTGGTCTTCTGCAGGATGTGTCCGAGTCATGGTGCCGTGTCCGCCTGCCTGCCTCCACCCCCCACTCCCACCCCCGCCCACCTCCACCCCCCCCCCAACCCTTTTCTCAAAGGGGCTTTGTGCCTCCCTACCCCATTTTCAAACGCACTGTCAGAAGATCCTTTATGTGGTAAATCCCTCGTACTTAACCTGAGTTAAATGAGATTGAGGCTCAAGAACTGATATTTAAGTGCCCATTGTGCTAGTTTTGTGGGAAAACTTTAATTTCCAGTTAAGCATCATCCTTGTGATAAAAGTTTATCCCATGACCACTAATGTCAGTTCTGAAATGATGAAAGAAAATTTGTCCAGGATGGAATATAAGATGCCTTAACGGTCAGTGCTTGACCTGAGCAGTTAATTCCAGAAGAATTATTATCATTGCAAGGTATTGTAGTTGCTGCTGCTCAAAGATGGTGGCATTTACTTGTTATGATGGGTTAAGGTTCTCACCTCAGTGGAAAGGGTCTCATCTTTATCTGTTTAAATCTGTGGATTACGTTAGGACCACAGTTGATTACTGGAATGCAGCAGTTTTATGTGAGCTGCATATTTGTACTCTGTCCTTAAGACTCCTACTGTATGGAGGTTGTTGTGGTAGGGTTTTTGTTTTTGAAAAGTGGGAAAAGAGAATAGCAATACAGGACCCTTTCCTTAGAAAATTATAACTTAATTGGAGAGGGCATTTTCGTAATATAGGAACTCTTAATATGTGGAAAATATAAGAATTTCTTATGCATTATAAGAATCTGTTATGCATGTATCAGGAAAATTATTGCAGTTTAATTTTTGAATTTACCTTGGTTCTTAAATTCTTTACTCATCTTTGGATATCTTAATTCTTAGTATCTTTTGTTCTTAGGATCCTTTGGTTAGTCCGATAGCTTACGCTTTGTTTCAGGATGTAGCCCTTTGCAGAGTCACTTTAACACCCAGTACATTTTCCTTTTCTGTGCCTTGTCTTTCACATCAATAGTGAAATCCCATCTTCATTTTATTCCATTTCCACGTTTGTATCCAGAGTGTTCATTTGGTTAACTACAGGACTTTTAATACAGTCTTTCCACCAATATCTAGTAGTAGGCATGGTTTGGTAGAGAACAGTGGGAGGAAAGGTAATGGGAATAATAAAAGCACGTGAAATTTGTTTTTATATTTTCCCCTTGTGGTGCAGGAAAGGGAATTTATGTGAAGTAGCTGTAAAACATTGCCTTTTTCTTTCTTTTTCATGTATGGGGAAAATCTCTCTCTCCTTTTTCTCTCCTGTTTTGATTTTCCAGTGGGAGTTTTAATTGTAACAATTAGTCTATCTTTTTTGTTTCTACCTTGTGAAAATCCCTTAAAGAGGTAGCAGTCTTACTGTTATAAAGGAAGGAAGCCTTCACTAACCCCTCCCTGCCCCCAGTGGTTTAGATCAAGGTTTTTCAGCCTGGACCCTATTGATATTTTGGGCTGGATAATTATATGTTGTGAGGAGCTGTCCTGCGCATTACAGGATGTTTAGCAGCAACCCTGGCCTCTGCCCACTAGCTCCCCCTATTGTGACAACCAGAAATGTCTCCAGGTACTACCAGATGCCCCTTGGGGGGCAAAATCGACCATGGTTGAGAATCACTGATTTAGGTCCCCTGTTAAATTGTCTTAAAACACTTTGTGCTTTTCCTTCTAGTGAGAACTACAATTTTAAGTAGTTAGCAGTAATCTTTCCCACCAGATTATAAATTCCATGAGGACAGTGACCACATATCTTTATTGCTTCATATCCTTGGTACGTAGCATAGTGCCTTAGTACATAGTATATGCTAAATAAAGATTTCTTGAATGGATAGATTGATGGTATAGTAGGTAGCTGAATGGCCTGGACCAAGGAGGTTAACGTTTCTGGACATTTGGGTTTCTCCTCTGTGAAATAAATGACTGATTTGAGATTTTTAGGTTCCCTATTAGTTGGAAGATTCTTTGACTAAATATGAAATTAATGTTTTGGAGGACTTAGTATGTATAAGCATTATTTTGAAGGTCATTTTATGGCATTTTAGGTGTATAGGAGTTTAGATGGGAAATTTAAAATCAAAACTTTTGATTTGTTTATGGTTTACACTTCTTACTAAGAGGGGGTAGTGGGAAAGGGACTATTCCATTGAAAGTTCCAGTTAGATTAAATCCATCCTAAGTTTTATATTGTGTAATTATGCTATTTTCAAATCCTTTTTGCTTTGTTTTTCATTTTAAAACAACATATGGTAAAAGTTGTGTTTTTAATTTTAAAAATTTAGAATACAAGGATAATTGAGATCGATAATAATGATTTTGGGGACTCTGATTTGAGAGTGTTTCAGTCATTCAGGATTAAATATAAAAATTTTTTGGCAACATTGAAATTCATGAGATATATATAGCTCAGCCGTTCTACTTTAGGCTAGCATTGAAGTTTGTTAGAGTAATTTTGATTGGCATTTAGGGGACATCTGTATTCCCCAGTCTTCTAAATAGTCATATTTTATGATCACTTGCTCCTTTTGTTTAGAAGTATAGTTGGCTTAGAATTAGTGCTGATATTGCTGCTTGTACATGGTATTTCTTCTGGGCCAGTTTTCCTGTTATTGGACAACAACTAACTCCTAATGGTATGAGAGAATGTAATCAATCTTGACCTTGAACACTGGCTGAGCTCCTGAACTCTTGAGCTCATTTTATCTGGTTTTGTTTTCTCAACATCTTTCTCTACTCCTCTCTCTCAGGATTGTGCCTCTCTACTCCTGCTTGTACAGACTGCTTTTCCAGCAGCATGGACACAAGAAGCATAGTAAGATGATTATAACCCACGTAAGGCAGGCCCTTTGGAAAATACTTAGGGTTAAATTGGTAGTGAAATGATGTCTTGATTATATGGGAAGTACTTGGGAAGCAGAATAAAGTTTGTCACTTAGAATATGTTGGTAATCTTAAAGAACATGTAGGGAATGAGTTGAATTTTTCACAAAAAATAGGTTAAGTGAAAAAAAAGTTACTGTGCTTAGTAGTGAGTATAAATCATATCTAAACTTTTGTGCATTTACTTGCATTCTGCTCCATGTAGTTTTTTGTATAAGAAATACTACTTATGTATGTAATATGAGTAAATTGCAAATCTCTGAATTTGGTGGTAGGAAGTAAAATACATCTTATATTTTGAGGAAGTTCTTCAAACTATAAGATGACAACAGATCATTGACAGATGTTGTGTAGTAATGGAAAAACAAGACTAAATCAAATTTTTGATTTTCTAATTATAGAGGAGCAGATTTTGTTAGCGGTACTATTATGAGAAATAAATGCTGATGAGAAATGTTTCTGTAGCTTCTGATTCCTTGTCTGAGTTAGTTCTATCTTAAGTTTGATGGTAAACACGATGCATTTGATCTTTCTGATTCTGATTTTATGCATTTATTTCGTCTTTGTAATTCTGCTTTGCCAGTTTCTGGTACACCATATTTTAAAGTCAAGGAAGGCTATGTAAATATGTTACGGTATCTACTGTAGGTCAGGAAATACGTTAGGAGCTTTGACACTACTCTATTTAGTCAGAATGGGGAATATAGATTATTTGTTCATGTTTTTAAAAGACATTTGTGGCTATTAATTTAATGTATGCCAAATTTGTTTTTAAAATAATTCTGCAACTTAGTATACTTTATAAAGGCGGACTAGTATACTTTATAAAGACTTAGGATTTCATTCATTTATTCATTTAACCAGTACTTAATGAATGCTTACCATACACCAGCCATTTTTCTGTCTGCTGGGATACAGTTGCAAACAAGACAAGCAAAAAGCATACCCTCTTTGAGCTTATGTTCTTGTAATCCTTTTCCTTTCACCTCATCAGCTTTGTGTGCAATGACCTTGCTGCAGAGCTAGTGAGGCTGGGCAGGCATTACTGACTCTGGGCTTGCTTCTTTGCTAGGAACTGGGTGAGACTGAGCAAGTAGACTTCTTAAACAAAAATGTGATCTTATATTTTCAACAATGGGGAAATAAGACAGGCTACTCTGTTTTATTTTAAACTAAATTGTCGTATTAAATCTCCATTTGGCATTTTGGAATCATAACTGTTCTTAGAGAACACGGTTTTAAGGATGTTTTCTTTTGTGAGTGAGATATTAATTAGTCTCCACATGTAAACAAAAAATACTTTTAAGTGGTGACCAAACCCTTAAGAATTTGGAAGGATAAGTTAATGAATATTTTTATTTTTGAAACAAACTTTCCCTTGATTTGAGTGCATGAAAAAAATTTGGTGTCTCTCTTTTTCTCTCTTCTATAAACACTAATTTTCTGAATTTGATTTAATTCCTTGGGGCTTGTGAGTGAAGGATGAGAAGTTTGGATCATGTATTTTATGATCTTGGGAACTTGGGAAATGATATAATCTTTTTAATCTGGGTCACAGTATCTAAAAGATTGACCAGTACCCCTGAAACTAATACAAGTTGTATGTCAGCTGTATCTTAATTTTTTAAAAAATGTTGACAGAGTCCTGGTTAATGACTTTCTTTAGTTTAGTAATGTTTTTGATACTGTAAAGTTTTATGGTTAAAAAAAATGATACAGGCATTTGAATTTATTGAAATGGTAAAAAGAATGTTGAATAAGTTAAATTTTTTGCAAACCAAAACACATAGCAAATGTCTAGTTTCTAAAACAGCCACTTGTTATGGTGAAAAAAATGTCTGGCTTGTGTAATTTTGAAGTATTTTTTATTTACCAAACATGGTTAAGAGTGAGCCACTTTATAATATATAGTGTTTTATGCACCTCTTTACCCCAACCATTATTATGTTTCTGTGGATCTTTAGGATTAATTTGTGAGAAAAGTAGAATAGGTGCTATCTTCATTTTACAAACAAGGGAACTGAGGCCTACCATTGTGATTTTACCGAGGAAAAGCAGCTTTGTGTTAGAGCTGAGACTAGAAGGGCCGACTCTCAACTCCTGGTTGAGATGTAAAGGAGAACCATCTGTGTAAAGGAGAACCATCACTCGATTTTTCACAATTCTTTTTGCTGGTATAATGTCCAAATATGAATTAACTATTTTTTCCCACTTTTTATACTTTATTTTTACGACGTCAGATTTACAGAAAAGTTGGAAGAGTGATAATTTTTATGTACACTTCATCCTGATTCCTCTATCTAGTTAATTTAATCATATTTGCTTTCTTATTCTCTTTCTCTCTTTACATACACATGAACGGCACATGGAAACTTTTGTTCTGAACATTTGGAGAGTAAACTGCAATTAATGCCTTTTAGTTCTAAATATAACTATTTTCTGAAAACAAGGACATTCTCTTATGTAACCATAGTACAGTTATCAAAATCAGGAAATTAATATTGATATAATGCAATTGTCTGCAGACCTTCAGATTTCACTGTCTGTACCAGTAACGTCCTGAATAAAAAGAGTAAATCTAAATCCTACATCACACCTTGCATTCACTTGTCATGTCTGTCTAGTGTCCTTTAATCTGGAGCAGTTGGTTTATTACTTTGTCTTTTGTGACCTTTGATGATTGATGAGAATAGGCCAGTTATTTTTAGACTTCCCTCAATTTGGATTTGTCTGCTGTTGCTTTAGCATTAGTTTAAGGTTATGCCTCTTTAGCAGGAATAATCCAGAAGTAATATTTTGTCCTCAGGAATCACATGATGTCTATTTATCCCATTAGTAGGGATGTTAACTTTTTTCTGCAAGGTTTCTCCATTGTAAAATTACTGTTTTTCCCTTGTGGCAGATATCTTTTTTTAAAATTAATTAATTTATTTTTGGCCACGCCGTGCGGCTTGCAGAGTCTTAATTCCCCAACCAGGGTTCGAACCTGTGCCCCCTGCAGTGGAAGCACGGAGTCCTAACATCAAACTTCACACTTTTTTTTTTTTTTTTTTATAGCATCCAGTTAGTTCTTGCCTGAATCAGGACTAAGATGGTTGTCAGATTTTCTAAGTCTGTTGTTTATTTATTATTGGCAGTCCATAAGAGCTTTTCCTTCTCCCCATTTATGTATTTATGCATATCGGTATGAACTCAAGGATTCTTTTTTTATTCATTGGGGTGTTTTGATGTCAGAGATCCTTCAGGCTGGCGCCTGTGTCAGTTTGACATGTGCTTATCATTTTTTGAGTACTCACTTTCTTGTATAATAAGATATTCCCACCCCAGCTCTGGAATCAGCCTTTCTCTGAGGAACCCTAGTTTCTTCTGGTGGTTATGTGTTAACAGATTGAGCTAGAAATTGGGTATATGTCTGAACATGCTTATGTGTGTGTGTGTGTGTATATATGTGTATGTATACACACACATACACAAATTGTTGTTGTTTATCCATCTGCCTATCTAAAAAGCCATGAGTTCATCCTATCACCAGTAACAGTCCAACACTGTAGGATTCATTCTGGCCTTTCCCTTTTGCAAATCTGTAGTTCCTTTCTCTGACAGTGAGAAAACTAGTTCCCATTATCCACAATATATTTACTTACTGTTTTATCAATCCTAAAATTACTTATTATCAGTCCTAAACTACGCAGAAAGTAGTTTCAGAATTCTAAACCATAGGTCTGAAAACAAACCTATTAACTAGAATTTAGTATTTGTTTATAGTTCATCTTTTTTAGCCTGAGGATATATAGTCAAAATGCAGTGTTCAAAAATTGCTTTGTGAGTTTTTTCTCCCTTAATGTAGTGTTGCTATTCTTTTGAAATATAATTTGGCGGGTTTTTTTTTTTCTGTTTGTATTCCTTTGTTTTTTCCTCCATCCGTTTTTGTGATGTTTTAGTATGTAAAATATTAAACATAAATTAACTTTAATCCTCCTTTACTTCTTATTAATCTCAGCATTATAACCACTTATGCTCTGGTGAAAAAAAAGAGAAATGAAACAAAAAACCATTTCCTTAGTATTCTTCAAATCAGATAAACCAAAACTTAGAGGTTTAGATATGGAGAAGGTCTTAGGTGAAAAATATGTTTCTGGTAGCAGAGATTCAATTCACAGGTGAAAGTACGTATTCAGAAAACTTTCATTCTCTTTTGAATGGAATCTCCATTCAGGGTTTCTGTAGAGGGCCAGATGGTAAATATTAGGTTTTGTGGGCTGCGTATGTCTTTTTTGCATAATCTTGTTGGTTTCTCACAGTTCTTTTAAAATGTAAGACCATTCTTGGCTTGAGGGCCTACAAAAATAGGCCATGGGCCATACACTTATGGCCTTACTGCACTCTGAAACCTAAGAACTTGGTTAATAACATGCTACTTGCAAATCAGAATTATAATTGAGCAGGAAGATGTATTCTTTTATAGGATTTATAAGCCTTTTCAACATCAAAAGCAGAAGCAAAATAACTTAAAAAGCTGCCTTAGTGAAAATATTTATTCAACATGTTTTTTGAGCACCTACCACCATGTGCAGATGTGCAGGCACTATTGTAGGCTCTAGAGATGTAAGTGTACAAAACACACACACACAAAAAAAACCTCTGTCCTCCTGGAGTTTACATTCAGTTTTTTTGTGTGGGTGTGTACTGGAAATGAACGTTTCTTGTTTTTCCACATTTAGTGACTTCTGATCGACTAAAAGTTTTTTTCGTATTAATTGCAGAGCGAGCATTCTTTCTTGAAAACTTGGTAAAAAATGCAGCAAAGGGAGCAAACTTTTAAAAGCTTTCTTCATTTCTTCCTGTCTCCCAGTCATGATACTTTCATTGTGTAGCTACACTAACTCACTAAAGGAAGATAAGAGAAACCTCATTAATTGGGCACAGAACCCAGACCTAATTTGTTCAACAGTGTACATAACAGTAATCAGCTAATCTTCCTTTACTGCTTAAATGAATGAATGAAAAAATTTTTTTAATTAATTAATTTATATGTTTATTAATTATTTTTGGCTGCGTTGGTTCTTTGTTGCTGTGCTTGGGCTTTCTCTAGCTGCGGCGAGCAGGGGCTACTCTTTGTTGATTGCAATGCGCGGGCTTCTCATTTGCGATGGCTCCTCTTGTTGCGGAGCACGGGCTCTAGGCGTGCGGGCTTCAGTAGTTCTGTCGCACGGACTTAGTTGCTCTGCGGCATGTGGGATCTTCCTGGACCAGGGATCGAACCTGTGTTCCCTGCGTTGGCAGGCGGATTCTTAACCACTGCGCCACCAGGGAAGTCTGAGAATGTTTTTTAAAGTATTGCCCAAAGTTAAGGACCACTGTGAAAGTAGTTGCTTGTGTAGTTTTCTTGAAAGAGAAAGTCTCCTGATAATGCTAATAATGCATTTACCAAATAAAAGCTTAAAAACTATGTGTAGGTTATCTATCTTGTGCCTGGCTAAATACCAACACCTTTGAATAAAAATCATGAAAATGAGATTTTACCACGTTGTATGTTAGTTGCTGTGACTTCTAGCTTTGAGTAGTTTTTCTATAAGCATTTAATAAACAAGTTAGTGCCCCTCCCCCCCTTTTAATGCTTTATTGAAATACGAGTGACTGCTTTTGTAAGGATTATTAACATGTTTGGCTTTGTTTTTTTTACACCAAGAAAAGTGGTTTTTATTTTTATAGCAATTCCTCTTATTGGGCAGAATTTTCTAAATTCTTGTTCCCATTTTGTCAGAGAACTCAGACCTCTTTTAGAGGCCTCTCTCTGCTTTGGTGGCAATTACAAGAACAGGGGTTGTGACCAGCTTAGCTGAAGAGGATTGATATCCCAAAGGAGTAGGCCAGAGGCTGCCACATCATTCCTAGTACAAAATTTCCCAGTCAGTACTTTGATTCATTTGCAAAATCAAAGGATTAGATATCTCAGGCATCTTAGAGCTGTTAACAGAGAGTGGTTCCAAATAATTTTGTGAGTGCTTCCTTTATTTTGCTAGTTCCTCAAGATTGTCAGACAATTTTTTCATTCTATTTTAACTATAATACAGTTTTCAAATTGCTAGAATGCAATAATAACCCACAAAGGTTCTAATGTAATAGCAACTAGTGGTTGGAAGGAATGCCGGAAAGTAGTGGCTGGTCCTTTGAGCCTTGTTATTTATGTGTATTTGCCATCTATCAGGCATTGTATTCTGCAGGGTGGTTACCAGGTTAATCAGATACCTATGTCCTTTTTCTCAGACAGCTCATATTTTAGTAGGGGTGGGGTTGGGAATGGACTACCACAAAGGGTAAGAAGGTAACGTGATATGAATACTATGATACAAAGAGTAGTGGTGCAGACAGTTTATAAAAGCTAACTTGTTTATTAAATGCGTATAGAAAAACTACTCAAAGCTAGAAGTCACAGCAACTAACACAACGTGGTAAAATCTCATTTTCATGATTTTTATTCAAAGGTGTTGGTATTTAGCCAGGCACAAGATAGATAACCTACACATAGTTTTTAAGCTTTTATAAACAGTTTATAAACAGTGTGTGTATACTCTTCTGTGTATATCATGTACACAGTATGATGGAGGAGACATTGTGTAAGGCAAAGGCTAGAGATCATTTTCAAGGAAGTGGCAGCTTTGGGTAGGGGAGGTGGTTGGGAGGACAGCTGGAGGGTCAGGCAAGGGTCTTCTGATGAAGGGTCTTTGTATACTATGCACAAGACTTCATTTTTAATCAGAAGGGAATGGAGATTTTGAAGGGTTTTTAATAAAAGCACAAGTTTTAAATTTGTATTTTAGAATGATGATTAATATCTTTGCGGAACAGGGCAGGTCGATGAGGGGTGAGATTGAGGGAAGGAAGGTTAAATTACTATAGAGAAGATGAGCTCAACTACAGTAATAATGGGGAAGAGATGACTAGATGAATGCAAAATAAATTTAGTAATAATAGGGAGCTGGATATAAGGAAGAGGGTGGTGCCACAGGGCTTTGGCTGAGTGACAATGAAGATAAAATGATATGGTACCAATCAATTAATAGGGCACATCAGGAGGAGCAAAACACTAGAGGAGAAAGATAATTTGGTGGGTTGGATGAGGGATCATTTTTTCCACCGCGAATAAAAGAGTATGGAAGGAGGATTGAAATCACCCATATCTCAACCCCCCCCCCCCCCGCACCAAGACAGTGTAACTAGTTTGTTGAATACACTTGTAGTTTTGAGCATCTTGAAGATTTGGTGTCTATGGGACATCAAGGTGGAGATAACCAGCTGGATATAGGTCAAGCACTTAGAGAATAGGCTAGAGATGGGGATTAGGGGGAGATGATGTAGAAAAAGAAGAGAAGAAGGCTTGGGGCAAAATCTTTTAGAATCTTTTATCTTACTCAGTTTGGTTTTTTTTTTTTTTCTTTGTTTTAGATAAGGATTGACCCTTTCTATCATATTGTATTTGTGAATGTAAGGACATTTTTAAGCAACTCTGCTTGGAATTTGCCTGATTTTAAATTCTGTTTATACAACCAGATGTTCTTATATGCAATTAAAAGTTAAGTAGTAAATTGCATGGTCTGTGAATACAATTAAAGATTTAAATTTTGTTTAACGAAACTTTATTAGAATTCCTTAACATTGAGCCTACTTGTATCGAGTGTTTTCTTAGCTCTTCTGGGTCACTAGTTTTTTATCATAACTCTGTTTTCAATAACCAATTTATTGTGAACATGGAATTGTGGTGAATTTAAATACTGTATTATTAGAAATAGAACCCATATTTATTTGAAAAATTCCAGCTAATATGAAGGGGATTGACAAATGAATTATTCTTTCTCTTGTTCTCATTTTGGCCATTTCACTGTTAATAGATTACTTATCAGTTATTTAGTACCTCTAAAATTAAGAGGAGGTAAAATTCACATCTTTTTATTTTAGTGTTACAAAAATAGGAAAGAACTGAAATTAAAGGAAGGTGGTTGTTTGGATTCCTGGGAAAATTTAAACTGAAGACTTATTTTTATATATGTACATGTTTATATTTATACATTTTGTTTTCTCATGGAGAATCATTTCTGTTCTCTTTGATTTTAGAATGGGGTAGCTAAAGACCATTACACTCATGTTAAGCATTTGTAGTTATAGGTTCTATGATTGGGTTTCTTGTTTACTTCCTTGTTAATGCTTACACTTGATTTCCAGAAATTACAAATTTTAGACCTGAAACACTTGTGATAGTATATCATTTAATAGACAGATGAAGAATCAAGACCCAAAGGTGGTGAAACTTGTTAAGAATCACAGTTTATGAGAGGCATATAGTTAGCAACCAAATCAGAAGAAATTTCTGTTCTTTGCGTCTCAGTTCATTGTTTTCACTTTTTCAGTATAATTTTTTGAGTGAGATTTCGGTAGTGTTCATGTATGTTGTAGGTGGAGGAGGAGTGGGAATTGGTGATTCTTAGTAAATTAATATCACTTTATGCTAACCCTGGACCAGAATGAGGAACAAATTTCTAGGCTGCTGCTTCCCTGCTCATAAAATAGGGTGCCATAGGAAAACACGCATTCCTTGGCAAAGAGGTATTGTACAGTAACACCCACTTAGCCAGCAGTTTTCTAGCAACCCAGCCCTCTGCAGAAAAGTAAAAAAAGCCTTTTTTACTTATCTTGTACCTTCTTCGTAGGAGAGGGATACAGTTACTCTATAAGCCTGTATCATTAGCATGTTTCTAATTTTCATTTTAATAATGGTGGCTACTCTGTAACTGCTTTCTTTAAATTTTCATAGACTGCTGTTTAGAAAGCTCCTGGTACAGGTATTTTAAGGCACAACAATGCTACAAAATTAATGTGGTTGCTTTCAAAGTAAGAGGTGATAGATTACAGTTGGCAAGGAAGGAGGTAGTTGTTTTACCATTTATGAAATGTGATTAGACAAGATAACTTTTAAGATCTCTTAAATATTAGCCCTAATGAATAAGTTTTCTAATTAATTTTTCTTAGCTTCAGTTTACTCATTTTAAAAATAGGGATAGTGATACCTTCCCTGACTACCTCTCAGAATTGGTTTAAATATTTAAAATATTGGCTGGTTTGAAATATTCAAAAAAGTTGGTTGGTGTATATAAAATGTTAAATATTCAGAGAAGTTGGTTTTAATATATAAAATTGTAAAATAATTTTATAAAGTACTTGGAAAGCTAAAGAATACTAGTTCTAATATTCTTAGTTTCTAGAGAAAACTAAAGAGTACTAAGAAAAGTAGTTTTTGTTGTTGTTGTTTGTTTTTTTTAAAGCTGCTACTGGGAACATTTACTGTCCTTGTGGATGTCTCTTTTGCCGTGGAAAGTATTTTCATATTGTAACATTTTAATAATGGATAAAAGTTTTGGAGAGTATGAGCTATAAAGAAAGTGCTGTATTATATTCAACATGTTTTCCAAGTTGGAGAAATATTTATGAGTTGAACAAAACTTTTGAATATCAGACAGTAACAAAATACAGACCATGATATATTTTGGACCAGTATTATTTATGGTCATCATTTATAAGAATTTCAATGTTCTACTAAATCCAGCAAGGCTTTTAAGATAATGAATTTTAAATAGTTACTAGGAGTATAATTTTGCACCAGATTGTATTTAAAGTATGTATGTCACATATATATATATGTGTACACGTTTACGTTTATATATACACACACAGACACACATATAGATACATATAGAAAATTCTGAAAAGTAGCCTACCAGCCTTTTAGCAGTGGTTGTTTCTTAAGAGAGAAGTAGGTCGATAGGGTGCAGCGAATGAGAGTTTTCAGCGTTTGGAATTTTTCATTCAGCATCTATTACCATACCAGTTTTGTAATATTTCCCTCAAACCCAAAATATTATGTGTATTAGCTTTGGGGAGAAAGATGGAGTTGGTCTGTTTTAATGTTATTTGAATTAAATCCTTTAGAGAAAGTGAGCTTCCTTGTTAAGGGTTGGAAGACTCTTAAAACTTTATCAGTAGGCATATAAGCTTCATAATCTGTTGTCTTTAAATCTTCTTGGTTATTATTATTAGTTAGGTTGATGCTATTACATGGTTGTCTCCACGGTCATCTACCATCTTACTCAGCGACTCAGTTGTGTATGTTTAGTTGGATGCTACTTGGAGGACTTTGCTTTGTTTTTTTGGAAACTGAGTGTTGGGGTAGCCAGAAGAACTGGGTTTGAGACATGGCTCTGTAACTTAATACCAGTTTGAATTTAGTTAGGTCATTTACCCTAAGTTTATATATCTGTAAAATGAGAATAACAAATAATAATCTTACTGGGCCATTCTGAAGGTAAAAGTGATATAGCATGTATAATATGATAGTGCTTAATAGTTGACAGAGTGCCATAGAGATGAAAAGTAATATTTATT
The DNA here is from genome assembly GCF_002837175.3 of Physeter macrocephalus. Lineage (NCBI taxonomy): Eukaryota > Metazoa > Chordata > Mammalia > Artiodactyla > Physeteridae > Physeter > Physeter macrocephalus. Next base: position 12,220,806 of record NC_041223.1, on the reverse strand, counting down.
TTTAAAGATTTTTTAATATATATATAAATTTATTTATTTATTTTTGGCTGCATTGGGTCTTCATTGCTGCGTGCAGGCTTTCTCTAGTTGAGGCGAGCGGGGGCTACTCTTCTTTGCAGTGCACGGGCTTCTCATTGCAGTGGCTTCTCTTGCTGCAGAGCACGGGCTCTAGGCACGCAGGCTTCAGTAGTTGTGGCACACGGGCTCAGTAGTTGTGGCGAGCGGGCTCTTGAGCACAGGCTCAGTAGTTGTGGTGCACAGGCTTAGTTGCTCTGCGGTGTGTGGGATCTTCGTGGACCAGGGCTTGAATCCGTGTCCGCTGCATTGGCGGGTGGATTCTTAGCCACTGCGCCACCAGGGAAGCCCGTAATATTTATTTTTATCTTTCTTCTTTATTATGCTACTGCCTATCTGTTTTTTTTTTAGTTTTTGCATTTGTTGCTTATATTTCTGAAATGATTTTACTGTAAGGCCTGCTAGTCTTTTGGTCTACTTATTCTCTCTCTGATATTTAGTCTTCAGTATTTTATTCTTCATCTCTTCACTTCTTAGCTCTTCAGGAAAGACTGTAATTTTGCTTTTCTCTTCCGGGATTCAGTCCCATATCTTCTAGGTATTATGTGTACATAAAATGGCATTGTTATCACCCCAATCTAAATTTGTCTTTCTTCTACAAACTTACTTTTTAGACTTCCTCTTGATGTCAGCAATAAAAGTGTGTTCCCAAACACTCAGACCTGAAAACTTGGAATTTTCATAAGTGCCTCTCTTTTATTTGTATCTTTTCAGTCATGAAATCCAATGAATTATTTTTAAAAATATGTTTTGCATCCTTCCCTTCCCTTTTATTCTTAGTACGAATACTTTGGTCCATGTCTTCATAACTCCCCACTTGTTTTGTTATAGTCAGTTTTTAATTGGCTTTTAATTTATTATTCTCTGTTCTCTCTTGTTCATACAGTAGAACTACATTTTTTAAGATTACTAGATTAATTTTTACTAGGTTAATCTCTTTGAACAACTGTTTGAATCACTTTGTATTTTGAAAAACCATTAAGAGTCCTTTGCCTTCAGCTGTGCAGAGTTCTTAACTGTGGATTTAATGCTTTTTATAAGACTATTTTATAAATAAGTTATTTGTAAGTATTTATAAATAAATATCAATATGTTTGTCATATGCATTGCATATTTGGAAATGCTATGAAATAGGAAGATTTACTATATGCAAAGCTATACACTGTGTATTCCCATCTTTGTGTCTTGTTTTTGGTACTTAGTGATACTCCAGTAGGAAAGCACAGCAGTCTGTTGAGATATTAATGCATGCCCATTAGGAAATAGCCACTTCTCCAATCCTTTGTGAAAATTACTGCTTGTCAAGAGATTTATTGATGAGTATGCTATATATGTAAATAGTGTAGAAGCAGAATCACAGCTGTAACAGGAATGCTCTCTTTTTCCAGTCAGTCCATTTCACTTCCATTTTCTTTATTAAACCTTTTATTTGTTGTTTCTAACTACATTTCATTTGTCTGAATACCTTCCCCAGTAGCATTTTTTATTTTGGCACTAAATTATGCCCCGTGTTCTTATTTTCATGAGGCAAAGTCTTAAGGTCCTCATGGATCCCCCATTTTTAAATACTAGTTTGGTATGTTATTCCTTGGTTAAATGCGTATGGGAACGTGTGGGAAGAAAAAGATGCTCAGTCACTAATGGTTAAGTAAATTGTTTCCCCATACACCAGCTTTTTAATATACACACTTCGGATTAGTACCTCCAAAAAATTACCTGTGATTACATTTTAGAGACCTTTGGGGTCATTAGTGAATTGTCAGAGCTGACAGTGGTAAATCTCAGAATATGCAGAATCTGCTATATTAGAGTAATGGTGTGTCTTTGACCCTCCCCTTCCACTTCAGTAGATTGTTAGATAGTTGAGGTGAAGGTCTTTGTTATCTTTTATCCCCTGAAGGGCTTAATATATTGTGCATATCTACAGTAGCTAATCAGTGGATGTTGGTTTGATTTAAGTCACCGACTAGCTTTGACCTGTTGTTAATCAGTTCAGTTTGGCTTTGTATTTCCCAGTTCTTTTTGTTCTATTTGTTTTTAGTTGGTTTTGTTTTGTTTTTAGTTGGTTTTACCTTGATTGATCTGAGTAAGATTATTGCGTGAGTGCTTATGATTAACTGTCAAAGTAAATTTGAAAGTAGGTACACAAGGGTGATTGTTGTACGTCAATTACAAGTTATATTGAGATTCAGAGTGAGACATCCCGCTCCTTTGAAATAGTTCTTTAATTCCATGAATATTGGCATAGGATTATAGATACAGGGTTGCACAGATTATTAAAAGTAAAGTTTGTGGGGGATCGGAGTAAAGAAGTGTATGTCATCACTCTGGCTTTGGCATTCCGCTCCTTTGAGCACAGTAGATCTGTTGCATTCAGGTGAATTTAGATATGAAGAAGCTGGATAGATTTATTTTTCTAGCTGTGTTTGGTTACCTGATTATCTTTGGAACCTAGTAAGCTAATTTATCAAAGTTAAATCAGCTTATATGTGAATAACTAATATGTGCAAGGAAGTTTTTGCATTTAATTCTTATATTTATGAAGTTGTAGTTATTGCAAATATTTTCTATTTGTCATGTAACATTAGACATTTCCATATTTCTGCATTAATAATGTGTATATCAGGTTAACGTTCTATCTCTTAGTATACCTTACTAAATCTCTCTTCCTGGACATTTTTTTTTAACTGCCATATAAAATGTTGATGTAAAAATAATCATGATTATGGCCTTTTGCTTCTTAAAATGTGTAAAGTCACTGGTGAGATTTTATAGCTCTTATATTTAGTGCCATACTGTCTTTTTCTTCCAGATACTGTAGTTGTCAGTTCTAAAATTTCCATTTGGTTCTTTTTTGTAGTTTCTCATTCTGTACTGAAAACTTCTATCTTTGCATTTATTTCAAGAGTTTTCTCCTTTACCTTATTTAGAATGATTTTTAAAGTCCTTGACTGATAATTCCAACATCAGCGTCATTTTGGGGTTGGCATCTGTTGACCCTTGATCAGTGTGGACAGATTTTCCAGGACAGTGAGAGAGAGAGAGAGAGAGAGAGAGAGAGAGAGAGAGAGAGAGACAGTGTGTGTGTGTGTGTGTGTGTGTGTGTGTATGTGTGTATGTGTGTTTTGGTATGTCAAGTAAGTTTGGCTTGTATACTAGACATTTTCAATATTGTATTGTAGTATTTTATTAAAATCCTCTGAAGAATGTTGATTTTTGTTTAGCAGGTATTCAACTTGGTTTGGTTCAGGATGCAAGTTCTGTCTTGCCTTTTTGGGTGGTTCCAATGTCAGTTCAGTTTTCAAAGCATTTCTTTTGCTGTTTAGGTGTGCCCAGCATATGTTCCACTCAGTTGTCTAGGTATTGGGTAATGATTTACATAGATACTAGTTCTCAAAGCCTCTGCTGGGCTTCTTTGGGTCTGTTTCACACAGGCACAATTTTAGGACAAGCCCAGGACTTACGTTGGGCTCCTCTCTATCTCTCTCTGGGGTTCCCATACTCTCTCCAGATCCCAGGGCATCCTTTTCCTTGTTCTCTGGACAAAAAGTCAGGTTTCTCTCCAGGTTTAGCCTTCAGAGTGAAGTGGCAAGAGAGAGAAGAAAATGGTATTTTGGGATAGTAGGGGCCCTTTTCCTGTCTGGAGATGGCTTTTCTCTTGGCGTTTTTGGTGCTGGGGTGGCAACAGTGGCTGTCCTTTAACCTTTAGCAGGGCCTGGGAAGAAAAGGGAAGAGGAGTTTTTTCCCTCACCGCTGCTTCCTCAGTAGTGTGGACCGTTCCTTTTAGCTAGTCTTCTGGCTAGATGAAGGGGGTTTCCCCTTGTATTGTGTTTTTAATTCTGGTATTGGCTGCACCATTTGATAATGCTGGCTCTGGGATAAAAGCCTGGAAATGACAGAGGAACACAAAACACTGCAAAATTTTTTACCTTAACATCCACACACAGCTCCCCGCCTGGCTGTAACTGGTCATTATTCAAGTTTGACTCCAGTGGGCTTGGTGTTCCCTTTTACAGAGTCCTCAGGTAGTTGTTTTTTATATGTAGTCAGTAGGGTTTACTTGTAATCGGTGAGAGAGAGGCTACAGGTGCTCACTCCATCTTGGCCGACTGTAACTCCTATGAACCTTTTTAAAGCGTATTTTTTAACCTCCCCTTTCCAGGGACTTGGGAAGGTTGTATAAATTTGGATGTTGGATTAAAGGACCATGCAAATAAGTTCTTGTGGCCTAAATTTAGTTCTTTAAATGGTAATATTTTGGGGGGAGAGATGATAGTTTTTCTTTGTTACTAACACAGTTTTAAGCTATAACTTAGTTTCTAAAATAGCTTCCTTTTTGACAGTATTTAAAACTATAATATTAACCTTAGATGTCTGCCATGCTTGAGAAATGGGATATTCTGCTTAATAATATAAAAGGTTAATCGTTTATGTGAAACTGCTTATAGCCGATAGCAAAAGATAATTTATGAAGGATATAAACATTTGTATTTGTCATAATAATCTTGTTAGCACCTTTATATATCAAATTCTGGCTTTTTGTTTTTCATTTTCTGTTTTTTTTTTTTTAATTAGAGGATCTCTAACACACACACACACACACACACACACACACACACACACACACACACCCCGCCAAAGCTTGGTATATAGATTTGATCTTACTGGACAAATGTCTGCATAATTCAGATTTATAATTTTTAAAAAATAGGCATCATTTCCTTTTATAATATCTTACATTTTTAAAAAAGGGATTCTGGGGCTTCTCTGGTGGCACAGTGGTTAAGAATCTGCCTGCCAATGCAGGGGACACGGGTTTGAGCCTTGGCCTGGGAAGATCCCACATGCCGCACAGTAACTAAGCCCAGGAGCCACAACTACTGAGCCCACGTGCCACAACTAGTGAAGCCCGCGCTCCTAGAGCCCATGCTCTGCAACAGGAGAAACCACTGCAATGAGAAGCCCACGCACCACAAGGACAGTAGCCCCTGCTCGCCGCAACTAGGGAAAGCCCGCATGCAGCAACGAAGACCCAACACAGCCAAAAATAAAATGAATAAATTAAAAACAGAAAAATTAGACAAGCTGCCATCCTTTTAAAAAAACAAAGGGATTCTAGATTTGAGATTCTGAAAAAGATGTACAATTTTGCATACTCTTCACCATATCACATTATTACCTTCATTATGTGCTTAACTGTACTCTGCAAAGTGTGTCTATTTGTTTATCAGAATGTTGTCCCTCGCCAAAAGCAGCCCATTAGTTCCATGAGAACAGAGACTGTCTACCTGTTCTGATCCATAGTGCCTGGTACTAATTGAGTATATTTGGAATGAGTGATGAATTGTTGGATTTTAGATGATTTGCATTTTCTGCCATCTTCATGCTTTTTTTGCATTTTCCAGTTTTTCCATAGTAAAATATTTTTATAATCAGAAAAAAGTTAGAAGATTTTTTTTTTAAGGTGATTATTTTGTATGTTCTCTCACTGGTTTTTAGGTATTATGTAACATTTCAGGTTTTGTGCTTTGGTGTTAGCAATTATTTATGACCCCCCCCACAAAGATGCATTTGAAACTTTGTTCTGAAGCATTTGAAACTTTGTTCTGAAGTTTTCATGCTGGCACAATATTTAGTGTAAAATTGGGAGTTCTGCCTTTGTTAAAAGCCTGATCTGGTGGTCCTGGCAGAATATCTGTGATGTATCTTTTGTTTAGCCTTTGCTCTTTAAACATTCTGATTGCTCAAGAATATTGCTACTTCAGTAGAAGTTAACCCAAGTTTATAAAGAGCTTTGTTTCAAGTACTTTTTACAAAGAAATTTACTTTAAAAACCGTAGGAAAATGTTGATATTGGTCACATTATTCTTTTAGAATGTGCTTTTCTTAATGTTGGATCTACTACTGTTAGTCTAATGTTAATGTTCTCTGGTCACATTTTGTCATGTCCTGTGAGTCTGATTTTATATGTCACTTTGTTACATGCTTGTATTATCAGATAGTTTATGTTGTATTCCAAACCAAAAGTAATATGGAAGATTGTGCTATATAAAGAGAGGAGAACTCATATGTTAGGGAGTGAGAAGTTTTGGATATGGAGAGTACCTAGTTTTTGACTTGTTGAGGTAAAATTTGTAATGAGGTATATTGGTTCTCAGGTATTAAAGTTGGTGAATATTATGCTCTTTAAAATGACTATCAGTGAAACAAGTCTCTTATTTACTTTAAAAAAAAAATAAATTTATTTATTTTTATTTTTGGCTGTGTTGGGTTTTCGTTGCACGAGGGCTTTCTCTAGTTGCGGCCAGCGGGGGCTAGCTACTCTTTGTTGCGGTGGCTTCTCTTGTGGCACGTGGGCTCAGCTCCTGTGGCTCATGGGCTCTAGAGCACAGGCTCAGCAATTGTGGCGCACGGGCTTAGTTGCTCCGCAGCATGTGGGATCTTCCTGGACCAGGGGTCAAACCTGTGTCCCCTGCATTGGCAGGCGGATTCTGAACCACCACTGCACCACCAGGGAAGCCCTCTTATTTACTTTTTATTCCTATATGCAAAATACTGAATTTCTATTTTTAAAGTTAGGAAAAGACAGAGAACTGTTTTATTTTGAAATGTTAATTTCTCTTGAATACTTTGAATTATAAAAATGGGTTTTGCAAAAATATTTATGAAAAGTAAAAAGATCTATACAGTCAAGTTAGAAAATTAAGATAAATCGTTCACAGCTTTCTTCTACTTTATTCATTTTCTGTTGCTGTGTAACACATTGCCACAAACTTAGCTTGCGGCTTAAGCACCATGTACTTATTTCACAATTTCTGTGGGTCAGGATCTGGCACTGGTTAGCTGGGTCCTCTGCTGATGGGCTCACTAGGCTGAAATCAAGGCGTCAGCCAGGCAGGCTGTGCTCTCATTTGAAATTTGTGATCCTCTGCCCAGCTCATTCAAATTGTTGGCTTAATACAGTTCCTTGCCATCGTAGGACTGAGGTCTCCATTTTATTTGCTGGCTATGGGCTGGGTGTCTTTCGGAGTTCCTAGCAGCCACCCTCAGGTTCTAGTTGCCTTCTTCCTAGTTGTAGCCTTCTTACGTGTGTCTTCACATGGCTGTGAGAGGGAGCTAGTTCTCTGGTGTCTCTTCTTAGAAGGACAGTAATTTTATTGGATAAGGCCTTCACTCTTATGACCTCATTTAACCTTAAATACAATACCTCCATAAAGGCCCTATTTTCAAATACAGTTGACCCTTGAACAACACGGGTTTAAACTGTGAGAGTTCACTTATATGTGGAATTTTTTTCAATGGTAAATGCTACAGTACTAAACAACCCGTGGTTGGTTGAATCCACGGATACAGAACCGTAGATACGGAGGGCTGGCTATAAGTTACATGTGGGCTTTTGACTATGTGGAGGGTCATCACCCCTAACTCTTGCATTGTTCGGTGGTCACTGCACAGTCACGTTAGGGATTGGGACTTCAACATATGAATTTTGGGGGAGAGATACACTGTAGAAGGCCAGGTTGGCAAGTGGAGTTAAAACAAGATTGTATTAAAATATAATGGTTACATTTTTCAAAATAACGTATGCATGTAGTTTCTTTTCAAGTACAAAAGAGATTTTATTGGAAGCTCTTCCTTCTCACCCTATGCTGGATCTCCAAAAAGAACAGTGTTTTAATTCATAACACTTCTGATGATAACCTTCATATCACTGAGCAATAATTTTATATGTGTTTCTTTAATGGTCAGTTTTAGACAGTGACATTTTGCAACGGTAGGTGAGGCATTAGTTCACTTGTGCTGGTCTTGCGCTCTGAGTACCTTGATTTAGAATGGTGAGACTGGATTTTTGCAGGGCAAATTATTTCCCTCTTTGGCTGTATCTGTGTGTTTTGGGGCTTGTGGATTTCTCTTTGTTTCATCAGTTAACCAGTCCTCTTATCACACTTCCATTTTCTGGAAATTTTCTTGTCTGCTTATTCTGTTCCCATTCCCATTCTACTTTTTATCGTGAGTTTTAAATACCTTTAAAAAATTATTTCTTTTTTGTCCTGCCAATAAGAAGAAGAAAAGGAAAAGGTGGTCAGCATGCTATCTTGAATTGAAAGTACCAAGATTGTGTTGGATCCAGGAACTTTTGTGATTGTCTGATTTCTTAGGAGATTTGAAGGATCCTAACTCTAGTATTCTCAAGGCCCTGAAGGACCATTGTAGAGAAAAATGAATTGGATTGATTAATATTTTAGGTTCACACTTAAGGTTAATTCGTATTGGACATAGAATCAACCTTGAAGGCATAAGATTAATCTGTAAATGAGCAAGATTTTACCCCAATTTAGTGATTCTCTTGGGTTTGTCACAGGGTTTTTTGTTGCACTCTTCCAGGGTCATGGTAGAATTCATTTAATATTGCTCAAATTGGGAAAGGCACTAAAATTTTTGAAGTGAAGAGTTTGCTCGAAATAACAAGCATGAAGTACAGCATTTTGTTAAATTTTGGGTAATGAGCCTTACTCAGTGCATAGATGAGGAAAGGCCTGAATACACTTTGCAGGACGTGAGAGTGTCGTGTTTATCCAAAAACAAACAAGTAAACAAAGTTGCGTGTTTGTAGGATTGAGAAATAAAATTGCCCAATATCGGGTTGACCTGGTTTTGTAAAAAGGTTATGTTGGAACACACCCTGCCCATTCATATACGAATTGTTTGTGGCTGCTTTCTTTACCCAGGGGTAGTGCTGAGTACAGGCATACCTCAGATGTTTCGGGTTTGGTTCCAGACCACCACAATAAAGCAAATTTTGCAATAAAGCGAGTCACATGAATTTTTGCTTTCCCAGTACATACAAAAGTTATGTTTATACTATACTAGTGTGCAGTAGCATTCAGTCTAAAAAATGTACATGCCTTTGTTTTTCAAACTTACTGCTAAAAAATACCATCATCTGAGCCTTTGGTGACTTGTAATCTTTTTGCTGGTGGAGGGTCTTGCCTCACTGTTGATGGCTGCTGACTGATCAGGGTGGTGGTGCTGAAGTTTGGGATGGCCATGGTAATTCCTTAAACAACAGTGAAGTTTTTGCTGCATGGATTGATTCTTCCTTTTACAAACAATTTCTCTGTAGAATGCAATGCTGTTTAAAAGCGTTTTTCCATAGTAGAACTTTCAAATTGGAGTCAGTCCTCCAAACTCCTGCCTTATCAACCACGTTTATGTAATATTCTGTATCCTTTGTGGTCATTTCAGCAGTCTTCACAGCACCTTCACCAGGATAGAATTCTGTCTCAAGAAACCACTTTCTTTGCTCATCCATAAGAAGCAACTCCTCATCCTTTAAAATTTTATCATGAGATTGCAGCAATTCAGTCACATCTTCAGGCTCCACTTCTAATTCTACTTCTCTTGCTATTTCTGCCACATCTGCAGTTACTTCCTCAGTGAAGTCTTGAACCCCTCAAAGTCAACCATGAGGGTTGGAATCAGCTTCTTCCAAACTCCTGTTAACGTTGATATTTTGACCCTTTCCCATGAATCATGAATATTCTCAATGGCATCAAGAATGGTGAATCCTTTCCAGAAGGTTTTCAATTTACTTTGCCTAGATCCATCAGAAGAATCACTCTCTATTGCAGCTATAACCTTACGAAATATATTTCTTAATAAGACTTGAAAGTTGAAATGACACCTTGATCCATGGGCTGCAGAATGGATGTTGTGTTAGCGGCATGAAAACATTAATCTCATTGTACATCTCCATCAGAGCTCTGGGGTGACCAGGTGCATTGTCAGCAGTAATATTTTGAAAGGAATTTTTTTTTTCTGAGCAGTAGGTCTCAACAGTGAGCTTAAAATATTCAGTATGCTATCTTGTAAATAGATGTGCTGTCCTCCAGGTTTTGTTGTTCCATTTAGAGAGCACAGGCATAGTAGATTGAGCATAATTCTTCAAGGCGGTAGGATTTCCACAGTGGTAAATGAGCATTGGCTTCAGCTAGTCACCAGCTGCATTAACCCCTAACAGGAGAGTCAGCCTGTCCTATGAAACTTTGAAACCAGGCATTGACTTCTCCTCTCTAGCTAGAAAGTCCTACATGGTATCTTCTTCCGACATAAGGCTATTATGTCTACATTGAAAATCTGTTGTTTAGTTTAGCCACTTTCATTAATGGTCTGAGCTAGATCTTCTGGATAACTTGCTGCAGCTTCTCCATCAGCACTTGCTGAGCCAGGCATTGATTTCTTGCCTCTAGCTATGAAAGTCCTAGGTGGCATCTTCCAATAGAAGGCCATTTCATCCACATCGAAAATCTCTAATCTAGTGTAGCCTCCTTCATTGATTATCTGAGCTAGATCTTCTGGATAACTTGCTGCAGCTTCTCCATCAGCACTTGCTGCTTCTCCTTGCACTTTGATGTTATGGAGATGGCATCTTTCCTTAAATCTCATGAATCACCTCTGCTATCTTCACACTTTTCTTCTGCAGCTTCCTCTCCTCTCTCGGCCTTCAGAGAATTGAAGAGAGCTAGGGACTGGCTCTGGATTTGGCTTTGGCTTAAGGGAATGTGGTGTCTGGTTTAATCGTCTATCCAGACCACTAAAACTTTCTCCATATCAGCAGTAAGGCTGCTTTGCTGGCTCATCATTCACGTATTCACTGGAATAGCACTTCTAATTTACTTCAAGACCTTTTCCTTTGTATTCACAACTTGACTGTTTGGTGTAAGAGGTCTATATCACCCTGCCTCCTTCACTGACACAGGGTTGCTACAACCTTCAGTGTGCTAAATATACGCCGTCTGCAAAGCAAGGTGAAATGAAATATGCCTGTTGTGCGATAGCAACTGTGTAGCCTCCAAAGCCTAAAATATTTACTGTGCTGACCCCTGGCCTAATCAATAATGGACAACTTAAAAACTCTTTATTAGAAATGAGTTTTGGGGGGAGTAGCCAGCAGCCACTGAGAAATCTCCGTTTAGGTTAAAGATTTCTCAGAATTTGATTGAAGTCATTAGAAATTGATTTGATTTGAAGAAGTTGTTTTCAGATCTAAAAATGTGCATTTCATGTGGTACCTACAAGTGATAGAATAGAAAATTTAAATGTTACCGATTGAAAGAGCACTTTTCAATGTAACTGAAAGGAGTTGAAAAACAAAAGAATGAATGAGTTAGAGTGAAAACCCAGGCTGTGGTTTAGTATCTTTCCTTTGAATCCATAAGTCTTGAGTAGCCAAAGGAAGGACGTGTCAGGACTGGGACTTCATTAAATTTTAGTAAAGGCATTCTGTGAAGAATTAGATGAAGTGATCTATGCTTTTCTGGCTGTCAGATTTAATAGAGAAATGAGATTTTAGAGAATCTAGATAAATGGTTAGTTGGAAGCACATGTATTCAGCGGGCCTTTGAAAAGTACTTAATGGCTTAGTATTTTTCTAAGTAATACCTTAAGTTTCTGCAGTATTAAAAAGAGGGTCTCTCAGACTTCCCTCGTAGTGCAGTGGATAAGAATCCAACTTCCGATGCAGGGGACACGGGTTCAAGCCCTGATCAGGGAACTAAGATTCCACATGCCAAGGCGCAGCTAAATCCGGGCACTGCAGCTGCTGAGCCCCCACGATCTGGAGCCTGCACGCCATAACGAAAGATCCTGCATGCTGCAGCGAAGACCCCGAGTGCCTCAACTAAGACCTGACACAGCCAAATAAATAAAAGTAAATAAATAAATTTAAAAAAATAAAGAGGGTCTCTGATAAGAACTGACTTTTCATGCTGTTGAAATGTTTTACAAGTCTAAGTTATATTTTCCCTACCTCATTCTCCCAACCTCCCTCCACCCCGCCCAAAAAAAAGGAAGGAAGAAAGAGAGCAAAGCTTTTGATCTGCTAGAATATGGACTAGTGCTTGATTGAAACTTTAGGGCTTTACCACACAAAATGAAAGAAGTTATGTATTGTCAACTATAGGAAGCCCCTGGTGCCTCTTCATTGCCCCAGTCATATAAATTACTATGGAATGTACCTTCAGGTACCTGAATGAATAAATGTTTGATGCATACTTTAATATTATTCATTTAAATGGAGAATGCCTCCAAAGAGAAGGATTTTAATTTAATAATGGCTAACCCTGTTGAGTGACTTAAGTGTGTGTTCTAAAAGCTTTATATGCAGTATTTCTGTGAAATGAGTATTGCTTCTGTTTTCTAAATGAGAAAATTAAGGTTCAGAGGTTTAGCAACTTTGTAATAAGGTAACATAGTTGGAATTAAAATCCAGGTCTTTCTGTGCAAAGCTTGTATGATGCTGTGTCTTATATGGATTTGTTCATTTTAATTTATTCTTAACAAATTCTTTTTCTCAACAAATTCTTATTCTCTGCCAGACACTGAGGATACAGTTTGGACAAAGGGAAAAAAAAAAATCTAAGCAAAAAAGGCAGAGTTTCTCTTCTTAGAGCTTATTCTTTAGTAGGAGAGGGCAGGTCTGGATCTCAGATGGGCTGCAGTCTGGGCCTGCTAAGAACTTCTGGGAAATTGACCTTTGCTTTACACAGCTTGCTGAAAACACTGTGTTGATGTTATTTTGCACCTAGTGAGGTGATTGGCATGCAGTTCGATTTTCTAAAACAGACAGGTAGGAATTGAGGCCATGAGTATATTAAAATTCCCTGTGAGTTTGACAGAGGTAGCTTCTTAAAGGATCGATGGGATCCTAACCCCGGTTGGGCAGTATCATCAACAAGTGGACACCTCTGTGGGAACTTAAAGGGAAAGACGTTTATACTTCTCCCAAGGTTGATTTCAGCTTGGACAGCGCTTGGTGCTCAGTTAACGTCTTATTGCTTAAACTGCATTAAAGGAACTTATATCCTTTGTCTCAAGGATGTCAGTCTTTGTCACCCTTTGGGACAGTCCTTTTAAAAATCAAATATTAGTTAAATAATCATGCAAGTAAGTGTCAAATTCTGTGATGAATGCTTCAAAGGTGAGTGACAGTACAATGAGGGTATAAAAGGTGGTGTAGCTCTGGTTGGGGAGATGTAGGGAAGGCTTTCCTCGTTAGGTGATGCTTTAACTAAGATGAATGAGTATGCATCAACTAGTAGGAAGGCCCTCGTTCTATTCCAAATAGAGGAAACAAGCCCATTTTTAAAGGCTCTGTGGCAGGGAACTGAAAAAAGACCATTGTGCCTAGGGCAGAGAGCTGGGGAGAGGAGCATGGTATGAGATGAGACTGGGAAGGTAGACAGGAATTAGATCAGTCAAGGGCCTTGTATGTGTAGATTTTTGTGTATCCCCAAAGAGTGGGAAGTCATTGAACTTTTTAGGGTGGTAGAGGAAGTGGGTGAGTATCAGTCACCTGATCAGATTAGTTTTTGAAAAGATAGACCTGCCATCCCTATGTGCGAGACGAAGGTAATTTGGACTGTGGTCATGGTGGTGGTTGGAGGAAGAAGAGGAGACACACATGGAGGAAACTGGGTAAAAATCAATAGAATTCAATGATGAAAAGGTTATAAGGGCTGCTGGAGCAAAGGCTATAGAGCAGCGGTCCCCAACCTTTTTGGCACCAGGGACCGGTTTCGTGGAAGACAGTTTTTCCATGGATGGGGTTGGGGGGCCGGTTTGGATGGTTCAGGCAGGAACAGGAGTGACGGGGAGCAGCAGATGAAGCTTCGCTCACTCGCCCACCGCTCCCCTCCTGCTGTGCGGCCCGTTCCTAACAGGCCGTGGACCGCTGCGATCCCGCGCCGGGGGTTGGGGACCCCTGCTGTAGAGGACTCCCTGGTTGTTTAACCAACCAGTGTTGTTTTGAGTTGCTTTGAAAGTCTGTTCAAGTTGTTTTTGCCATGTTCTGAGGGCCACAGCTTAGTTTCCAGGCTTCTAGTTAATATTTTATAGCATTGTAGTTAAATTCCCAGCATCATTTAGTACCAGTTTTCATCAGTATTTATTTAAGCTTAGTTATTTGTGTTTTGCCTAATTCCCCCACCTTGTCTTCATCCGTTTTCTCTCTAAGCAATATTATTATCCTTTGCGTATATGAGAAATCTCAAAACAAAAATTAGGGGCGGGGGGGGTGGGATTATTGGTAAATATTAGATCTCTTGACTTCTAAAAACAATTATATTGAGATACAGTTCACATACCACGCAATTAACCAATTGAAAGTGTATAATTCAGTGGTTTTTAGTATGGTTGTGCGGTCATCACCAGTCAATTTTAGAATATTTTTGTCACGTAAAAAACATGCTTTACTCATTAGTTATCACTCCTCATTTCTCCCCAGCTCTAGACAGTCACCAATAGATTTGCCTTTTCTGGACATTTCATATAAATGCAATTCTGTAACATGTTTTAAATATGGCTTTTTAAACTGAGCATGTTTTCAAGGTTCATCCATGTTGTAGCATGTATCAGTACTTCATTCCATTTTCGTGGCTAATATTTCATTGAATGGGTGGAAGAAATTTTGTTTATCCATTCCTCAGTTGATGGACATTTAGGTGGTTTCCACTTTTTAAATGAATTTTTTTTATGAATAATGCTGCAGTGACCGTTTGTGTATAAGTTTTTATGGGAACGTATATTTTCACATCTGTTGGGTATATACCTGGGAGTGGAATTGCTGGGTCATATTACATATTATTTTTCATTTTTTGAAAAACTGCCAAAATGTCTTCCAAAGCTGCTGCACCATTTTACATTCCCATTAGTAATGTGGATAAGGGTTCGTTTCTCTACATCCTTGCTAACACTTGTCTTTTTGATTATAAGCAAGTAAGTGTAAAGTGATAATCTCATTGTGGTTTTGATGTGTATTTGCTTGATGGCTAATAATGTTGAACTTGATTTTTAAAAGAAAAGCAGCACTTTAATTTCATTGAGGATATACAAATAGAAATGGTTGGTAATTTCACGTAATTGCTTAGAGACCGGTTTTGCTGTGTTTAAAATTTGTTCTTCTTTTTCATCAGTTGTATTCCCTGAATGACTACAAGCCACCCATTTCTAAAGCGAAAATGACCCAAATTACTAAAGCAGCCATCAAAGCTATTAAGGTGAGTAACACATTTTATTCTTGTGTTTTTCAAAGGAAATACTACACTAATATTTTGGAGAAGGGATGATTTTTATAGATTATATGTTTTCTTCCTCTTTTCAGAGTTAGTACATGTTCAAGGGAAAAAACACAAAAATGAAAATCTGTCACCTGCAAACTCTCTCACCTAGAGATTAAACACTTAATATCTTGATAAATATTCTTCCATAAACTTGGAAGCAATCATTTTCCCTTATTTTTCTTGGGTAAGATTTTAGATGTAGCCACATTGTGGAGAATGTTTAACATTGTTATTTGTCACACTGACTTTACAGAATCTTGAAATACAAGTTAAGAAAAGGTTTCTTTAAAAAAATTAGTGTATTCTTTTTCTTACTGATTGTATTATAGATTTAAAATGGGCCATTATGGAAAATAATTGGGCTTCATTGTACATAGGACATTTAAACTGTGGGAAGAGGCCACAAGTATTTAGCCATTGTTCTGATAACAGTGGTTTTGACTTATGGATACTTCTGAAAATCTCAGGAAAACGTTGGGTCATCTCTAGAGAAATACACATATGTACAGAATTTTGCATAAAATTTCTTGGTTTTAGGGACCTTATGAAGGTCGACCATAGACATCTCTCCAAAATGTTCTTGTCCCCAAAGCTAAGACTCCCTGCTCTAGTAGGGTTGTTAAAATTGAGAATGAGTGAGTGCTTATTTTTAATTAAGTAGGTATTAACCTATAGATATTTGGTGATATGTTTTCCTACTCTGAACATTAGCTCATAACCAGAAGCACCATTATTTAAATAAGTTGTCTTTTTTGTTTTTTTTTTGTTTGTTTGTTTGTTTTTGGCCACATTTGCTGCTTACAGGATTTTAGTTCCTCCATCAGGGATCAAACCCAGGCCCCGGCAGTGAAAGCGCCTAGTCCTAACTACTGGACCACCAGGGAATTCCCTGAATAAATTGTCTTTGACTAATAGCATTATCTGTTAGATTTAACAAATTCTTCTTTACAGAGAATCACTACTAGGAGAAAATTTAGGTCGTTGATTTTTGCAGTGTTCTAATGCCCCAAACTTAGTTTTCAAACTTATAATTAATATCTGACAGTATTATAGTTCAAATCCCTGTATTTATATGCAGAATATCAAAGAGGGGATAAGGACAGTGACCAGTAAACACATTTAAGATAGAGAATTCTTCAAAGAAGTGATTTTTCAGTTTATCTGATAGACTCAATTATAGAATGTTAGTCTCTTCTGCTTGCTTTATACTCGTCTTCATCGTGATCTGATTTTTATGGTCATGATCCTGAGAGTATGCGAGTGTGTATATTATTATCATTTTTATTCTGTGAAAATTAATAATTGATGCATTTAGTATAACCTTTTGTTGAACAGAATGCTTTTTAATTAGAAGACTTTAAGGAAACGGTATTAACATTATTTCCATTTTTCAGACGTTGGAAGGGTCTAAGAGAAGTAATTTGCAACAGTCAGAATAAAAACAGCTAGATTTTGATTTTCTCTCAATTAAGAGTCTAAACATGTTATACTGTACTATTTTGATTTATTGGTACTGTCTTAATGTTTTTAATTTTGAAAAAACACAAACATGTTGCGAAATACAATGAGCAACACATAGCCTTTTAGATTCACCAGGTGTTAATATCTTGCTACATTTGGTTTATTTCTACACACGCGCATACACACACACACACACGCACACACACACACACACACACACACTGAAGCACGTACATACACACTTTCACGTTTTTTTTGGCTGAATCATTTGAGAGTTCGTTTCAGTGTTCATTCAGAATAGCACGTAGTCCCTAAATACTTGAATTCGAATGTCCTAAAGCAAAGAGATTTCCTAGGTAACCAAATACACATCACATGCAAGAAATTTCACTTTGATATAATATTATTATCTAATATATAATCTACACTTTCATTTACCAGTTGTCTCAGTATTAACTTTAGCACCTGCACCTGTGCATTTTCAGGATCCAGTCGAGATCCTGTCATTTATTTATCCTGTCACCCAGCCTTTTTGCTTTCTTTTGTTTTTGTTTTCTTTTTCATTACATTGACATTTTTGAAGAGTTCACACCAACTGTTTTGCAGTACTGTATTAATTTAAACTGCATTTGATACATATGTAAGTTGATATTTGGACTGCCTTTTAAATCAGATTTAGATGATATTGTGTTTCATATTAAGGTAAGTCTTTGGCTTTCTATCAATGTTTAGAGACATGATTATTTTTCTGGGTACTTGTTAACATTGCACAGTCAACAAAACCTCTGATAACCTATTGTGGAAGAAGGCCTATGTGAGTTGAGAATCTTTGAATTAACAGTAAGTTGTTTTACTCTGAATTACATATAGTACATGAAGTAACTAGAAGCAAGAAGCACTGCCAAGATGTCTTCCAAAAAAATTATTATTTAATAAAAACCACTCAGTGTGTAATTACTATTTTATGTATTGATTTTAAATGTTTAGTTACTTATAAAGTGCCTAATAACTTTTAGTTTGGCTTTTTTTTAGTTAAGTAACTTAAACTGTAGCATAAACTGTTACTTTGTAGTAAGGAAACTTTTATTGTAGATTTTGATTTGGTGAATATGAATAATGAGATTTTCCTTTATTTTTTTTAAATACGCCTTTTTATATACATTTAGTTAGTTAGTTGGTTAGTTAGTTGGTTGGTTGGTTGTGCCAGGTCTTCGTTGCGGCAGGTGGGCTCCTTAGTTGCGGCATGCGAACTCTTAGTTGCAGCATGCACGTGGGATCTAGTTCCCTGACCAGGCATCAAACCTGGGCCCCCTGCATTGGGAGCGTGGAGTCTTAACCACTGCACCACCAAGAAAGTCCTGGTTTTCCGTTGTTTTTGACTTTATAAATGTTGGATTTCTTGCTGCAGTTCAGTTGAAAGTTCTTGTGTCTCTTCAGTCTAACGGGATGTGTCCCTTAAAAGCATAATTCATGGGATCAGAAATATAAATAGAAGTACAATTCAGGATAGTTTCTTTAAACAGAAATGTGCTGATTGTGCAGTTGCCGTTGAGCTATTAAAATTAAATTAGGTACAAATTCCAGATAATTTTTGTTTAACCTGTAATTTTCATCTTATTTATTTTCACGTTTATTCATAGTGTTGTTTCATAAAACTTAAATCTAAGCTTTTGCATAATTGATAGAAGCCCATTTCTGTTTTTTAATGTGTGTGCTCACTTCTCTTCCTGCTGATTCATTTTGGCTGATCCGTTAGAACATTAAACATCTCTGTGTTTTATTATATATACTTGCAGTTCCATTTTCCAGGAGAAGCAGAAGAAGATAATGAAGTTGAAAACATCTCCCTTGCACACATTTATTAATGCTCTTTATTTTCAGTTACTTCATTTTTCTAGTACTAACCTAATTTAGCCAATAAAATGATACTAAAGGAGATCTTTACTTTTTTTCCAAGAAGGAAGAATGTACAGTCTACCAGTGTCTTACCACCAGTATTTTGCTGTCAACCTAACTATTTGTGAAAGTTTGCTTTCTTAAAGACTGTACTAGAATTCTTTTGTATCTGTGTTAACGTAACACACTTTGGATATACTGATCATATACCTATTTGAAGAATCCCTTTACTAATCATAGCTAGTTTAATCATGAATTTAATCAAAATTCATGATTAAAATTCATTGCTTTGATAGACCTTTGAAGCTATGTTAAACCGTATGTTTAGCAGGGAAGTTCTAATCAAACATTTAAAACCACATTTCTTTTTTTTCTTTTAGTTCTATAAACATGTGGTACAGAGTGTTGAGAAATTCATTCAGAAAGTAAGTATATCATTTTCTATATATATGCTAAATGTTCTGTAACTATAGATTAATGGCCTGCACTCTTCTCTTTTAAATCAAATACCCAAGTTTAAATTGTTTTGATGGACTGTTCAAAAGTGATTCCATTTGTTTTAATATCTTATTAAGAAATAAAATGAAAGTGCTTTTTGGATAATTCTAAAAACAAAAGCTTTCAGATAGATGTTTTTGTTAATTTGCATTGCCGTAGTGAGCATCCGTCCCTTGAAGAAAATGTTTCAATATGATTGATTTTTAAATTAATTAATTAATTAATTTTTTGGCTGCATTGGGTCTTTGTTGCTGTGCGCGGGCTTTCTCTAGTTGTGGCGAGCGGGGGCTACTCTTCGTTGTGGTGCACAGGCTTCTCGTTGCGGTGGCTTCTCTTGTTGCAGAGCACGGGCTCTAGGCACGCGGGCTCAGTAGTTGTGGCTCGTGGACTGTAGAGCGCAGGCTCAGTAGTTGTGGCACACGGGCTTAGTTGCGCCACAGCATATGGGATCTTCCCGGGCCAGGGCTTGAACCCGTGTCCCCTGCATTGGCAGGCGGATTCTTAACCACTGTGCCACCAGGGAAGCCCCCCAATATGATTGATTTTTAATGAAATTATAGATTCATTATTTTTTATAGCCTTTAAAGAAATTCTCCCTTGTTATTTGAAGCTGAATGCTTAGAGAGCAGTCTTCCTTTTAGATAAGATGTAGTAAAAATACCAGCCACTTTCCTTCTGCTGATTCATTTTGTCTCATCCATTAGGGCATTACACATCCTATATCTTATTAAATAGACCTGAAGTTCCGTTTTCCAGGGTAAGCAGAGGGAGATGAAGTTGAAAACAGCTGTTTAGCATACACTTCGTAATTTTTTTGTAACCAGGGCCTGAGGTGACCAGATTATATTTCTTTGCCCCTTCCTTGTGATCAGTGCCCTGTTTGTGCCGTGTTTTTTTGGCAGGAGTACGTAACTTTTATAACTTGTAAAATTGTACTGTAGGAAATCTGTAATTGAATTTAGGTTTTGTATTCTGCCCATTGTTCATGCCTAGATGTAAGCAGAACCAGACAGGATCAGAGGTAAATGGCATTAAGGACTTGGCAAGGTGGCAGTGTGTTTCTTGAACAAAAATAGTTGACTGGAGCATGAATCAAAGTGATGGTATTGTGTCACTAAGCTAGCTAGATATCTTGAATAAATCAGTTAACCTTTATGTGATTCAGCTTTTTTTCTCTTAAAGTCTTGTTCTCTCAAAACTTAAAGTATTGGTAAAACATACTTTGAGGTGAACAACTCGTGAATTGAAGCTTAAGGCATGGGGTAAAATAACACGTATGCTGTGTTTTAGGTAAATCCAACTAGAAAATACAAATGTTGGTGATTGGAAAATTTCATTGTTCTAAAGCTTTTAAAAAATCTTTTTAAAAAGGTTCAGCGTCTAAACAGTGCTTCTTAAACTATTTTTGTGCAAAGGAATTACCTAGAGATCTTATTGAAATGCAGGTTCTGTTTCCCTAAGTGTGGGTTAGTTAGACTCTGATAAAACCTCGGCAAGTTAGGCTCTGGTTAAAAAGTTTCTCCTGAGAGAAGACCTTGTTAAGAATTGAATGCTCTGGCTGTCTCAGAATGGTTCCTTTTCCTCTCCTTCTGTTGGAAGCATGCACTATTCACTGTGTGAATTCGTTTGGTATAAGGTATAACTGTTTCCTGAGACAGCCCTCTTTTCTTACATACTACTCTTAGCATCATTTAGTGCTTTGTAAGTACAGCCACAATTGTTATTCAAAGTGTAAAAAATACCTCATGACATTGGAGTCTTAGGAATTCTTGATTTCAGTACTGCTAGAACTTGAAAAAGAGATTGAAAACATTTCAGATTTTTTGGTCTTAATTCTCCTCTCAAGTTTCTAGTTGGTGACTTAGCCAAGTTTACCAAATATTGTAATTTTAAAACTTCTACAACATTTAAATCATACATAATTTTTTTTTGCCATTTTATGTGGCAGACACATAAAAATGCCTAGTCTGTTAGTGAAGGAAATTCTGTACCATAACATGTTAATATAGTGTTTCTAAAGATATTGTGGAAGAATTATCTTTATAGCTTAATACTAAAACTGCTAACATTTTTGAAGCTTTGGAATCTTCACAGTAGGTGAGGAAGGCCCATTTATTGTGTTATGTACTCATGATTCTTATGTATTGTGAGTTTATAATCGAGTTTTTATTATAAATCAAAGTAAAAGGTGTATTTGTTTAAACAGAACTCACTGCATTAATCGCTTTTATTACTTACCATTCAGTATTAATTTTAATAACTCTTACCAGCAACTTATAAATTTTATTTAGCCTTAGTTTCAAGATAATCATTTCTATAAAGTAATAGATTATGTATTAGATTATTTTATCTGTGTTTTCGGCATTGGGAAATAGATGATTTTTAACAGATGTCTTGCTTTTCATTAAATTTTAAAAATTTTCTTTTCTTTACTGGATGTATTATTTGCCTGGCTAGGTAAATATTTCTTTGAATGTATGGTAGTCAAAGGAAAATAGCCTTGGCCATATATATGAACTGAGGGACAGATATGCTAGATTTGGGGGGAACATGAGGGAAAAAACTATTTGACTTTTAAAACAATAACTTACAACAGAGCAGACAGTTTTGGACCTTTTTGGTAGGTTAAACCTAAAACTTTAATGTCCAATCACCAGCATTACTGCCCTTTTATTAAATGTTTCAAGTACTAAACAGCCAGAACCTTGCAGTAGATACTTGTGAATTGGTGCTAAAGGTCTCTTCATTTTCTTAATGATGACCTTAAAGAGAAGGTTCTTAAAAGGGATTTGAAGGAACAAATGAAGAATCATCTATATAGTCTTTTTGCAGAATGAAATCACTCATTGTCTTGACTGAAAATCCTGTTTAGAAACATGTATGTGTGTGTTGGAGGTGGATTGAGGATCCTTTACCCACTGGTCCTTGGGTTTCCAGGAAGGTTTTCAAGAATGCAATTTTGATTTAGTCCCTATATGATTTCTATGAAATTACTTTGGGTGAAATACTTACCTCATTACACCCAGAATTTGAACCTGCTTTTTGCAGCCATAATTTCATTTTAATCAGTATATGTTTGGGAGGCAGGTGTTCTTATGCTTCAGGACATGGACGAAATCGAAGCAGCGAGCTTGATAGTGAAAGGGTTCTTCCTTGCGCTCAGGCAAGTAGGAGACTTTCATATTCTTCAGATTGGGTAATGGATGAGGTTGAGAAACATTGCTCAGTGGAGTAGCGAAAAAATGTTTTCATAGGATAGATTCCTAGAGTCATAATGCTAGTGTCTTGTCTTTTGTATAGGTGTGGTATTTGAGAAAAGTTTTGAAACTTTGGGTTCATTGTGTTTGGAATGTTATAATTTGTCATTTGATTTGTTCCTTCATTAGTACAGAAATCCTTTCCCTATATGTTTCAGACAAAGTCTAAGGCATGTTGGCAATGCTTTTACCAGTGCTTTTCTTTCCTGAATTTGCTGCTTCCTTTTATTTGGCTTTTCAAAATCATGAAACAGTTTTTTTTTATTATGACAGTACCTTGCCTTTTGTTTTTTATTGTTCAAGCCAGTTACTCAGCGCTATTTCAGAACTTAGGTGATTGGCAGTTGAACTGAATATGTAGAGTAGCCAAAGTAGATTCTTTCAAATGCTATTCCAGAGACAGACGGTGTGGAATAGTCAACCTCGAATGTTCATCACCTCAGCATGAGCAGTGTTTTTGTGTTTGTACAGGATTTATGGTGACATTTGTATATCAAGAATTTTAACCTTCTCATTTGCTTCCCTTCCCACTCTTCTTTTTTTCTTCAGTGTAAACCAGAATACAAGGTACCTGGACTTTATGTTATTGACTCTATTGTACGACAATCTCGACATCAGTTTGGTCAAGAAAAGGATGTGTTCGCACCCAGATTTAGTAATAACATCATTAGCACTTTCCAGAATTTATATCGTTGCCCTGGAGACGACAAGGTATGCTGCCTTTTTTCTTTTTTTTAAGTCACTACAGTAACTACCTTTTTTGTCTTAATGAGACTCTTTACATTATCTTAATTTTATCATTTTATGTTATTGTTTACTCTTTGTTATTCCGAATTTGAATATTTAATTATTGCACTCTCCATGTTCCTTTTTGTTATTAGACTTTTCCTAAACAGAGTAGAAAGATAGTTGATTTTGCTACTTTTTAATTTATTGAAGCAGTTGGTGTTAAAGAAACTGGCTCTAATAAGCATTTGGAATTATCCTAAAATCTTATTTATTTACATGCACAACCAATTCAGAATTTTGATTATTTGACATGAGCTGATATTTACCTATTTAGTGTCTGTGAAAAATGGATTTACCAAATAATTAATAGAAAATGACTGCATATCAAAATTCCTTTGTCATGGTAAAGTTTTCTTAGTGCTAGAAACCACACTACTGGGTCTGCTCGATCTGAATGAATAATATTCTATCCGACATAAAACAAAAGCTTTGGAACCTGAGGGAGACTAAAAAGGCGCTGTTTATCCTCATAGGTGCTCAAAGATAGTAGAAGGTTATGTATCTTGAATGCTGATTTGGAAATTTAGTGTCCTTTTTCTGACAGAGTTGATTGCAATATTGATTTTGTAGGAAAAGGAATGAACAGGTGAAGACTAACTGTTACTCTGAGGAAGAGCCACAAAACTTAAAAGCTCACCACAAATCTTTTACCTTCCCTCAAGTACAAGATTAGGTAGTTTTTATTTTCAATAACTATTGTACAGTTTTGAAACAAAAAAAGTCTTGTTATAATAGATATGGAGATAAATTTATCATTGTATCATTCTTTGTAAACTGTTCTTGGATATGCTTCTTGAAGCAGATTTTTTTCTTTTAATTAACTTTGGTACGTTGGTAATTCTATGCAGGCAGAGAGAATGCTTCTAGTTTTTAAGTAACCCATCACAGTTGAGACTTAAAATAGATGCCTTAGAATCCCACTTAAAATAACTCATTTTGAAATTTTATATAAACATTCTTTGAAGTAACTTATAAACACTTTGATTTAGGAATTTCACTAGTTTGGACTTGGATTTCTATCAATTACAATGAACAAGTCAGTCTTGAATTTGTAGATTTCATAATAATAATGTTTCTCATTTATAATAAAGTTTAGTATATAGGGATTTTTTTAAATAACCATAGTAGGAAAGATTACATTGCTACTGTAATCTCAGTGCATAAACTCCATAAAGGAGAGACATTGTTTGTTTGTGTAGGTGGAGACATCGAATGATACTTACCAGATGGGGACTACTTTTAGTGCTTGATGAGTATCTTGGGAACTGGAAGATTTTTTTATGTAAAGCAAAAAAATATAAGGCACTTTGTTAGTGCCCACATCTTAGGAAAAATAGTTAAATCAGAAGATATGAAGCATTCTTTGTGTAACTTTCTTATGCTTCATTTGAAATACAAAAATTTGCATGTTAATTTAGCTTGGACATAGTTTGAAAATATGTCGATATAATATTATGAGTGATTTAAAGGTGAACCAGATATTCTTAAAAATTCCTTATTTTACTATTACAAAATAGACTATTTAACAAAAGGCTCTTTTTAATACTTAATTTCAGCCTCTGTCATTTAAATTATTCTACTGGAGTTAAGTAGCATTACAATAGTCAGTAACTAATACTTACTGCTGTTTACAGAACTTCTATATGCTGAACAGTGGTGGCAGAAAGTAAATTTGGTTAAATTCTTATGTGAGGAAATACCCTTTCTTGTTCTTAGATAGTTTTAAAATGAAATTTTTTTTTTTTTTTTTTTTGCGGTTTGCGGGCCTCTCACTGTTGTGGCCTCTCCTGTTGCGGAGCACAGGCTCCAGACGCACAGGCTCAGTGGCCATGGGTCACGGGGCCCAGCCGCTCCGCGGCATGTGGGATCCTCCCGGACCAGGGCACGAACCCAGGTCCCCTGCATCGGCAGGCGGACTCTCAAACACTGTGCCACCAGGGAAGCCCGAAAAATTTTTTTTAAAGTCACATAAGATAGGGATTTTCTGTTGAAGTTACTTTTTTAAAAGATAAAATTAAAATCAACAGTAAATATAACTTTAGTGCCAAGCCTCAGAATCCTTAACACAGTTCACCAGCTAACTGTAACCATCTCATTAGTGTTCATGTAGAAGGTGAAACCTAGTTACCATTCCTTCCTTCTTTCTGCTAAATATTGCTTTCATTAACTTGTATATTCATCAGAATGAATATTTTTGCAAGTGAGTTAAAGTTAATAAATGCAAAATTATAGAAACATAATTTCAGGGCTGGAAAGTATCATAGCAGTATTTTAATCCATCCTTCCTATCTACCGTCCAAGTAGCCTCTATGATATGACTGTGCTAAGCTTTTGAAAGAAAAAAAACCAAAATATCATTTTTCTTTTTTCCTCTAGAGTAAAATAGTGAGAGTATTAAACTTATGGCAGAAGAATAATGTATTTAAAAGTGAGATTATTCAACCTCTTTTGGATATGGCAGCGGGGATTCCTCCTCCAGTTGTCACACCTGTTTTGGCCAGTACTACTGCTGCTATGAGCAATACCCCAGGTATGTTGCTTTGATAGATTTTCTGAGTATTCTACTCATGCTTTTCAGGTGATTATTCATATATGAAATAATAATTTGACAGTGCAGGAGAATTTGTCTAGCATTAGGTAAATGAAAGGAAATGCAATTTAAGTGAAAAATAAAATCAGAAGTTATGTTTGTGTGTAATTCTTTTCTAAAAATTAAAAAGCTTAGTTTTTAAAATCCCTAGAAACATAATGAGCTTTGGAAATTGGTGTGTCAGTTAAGCTTTTCCTGATTTAGACTGTAATCTTTTAAACTTGCATATATATCATCTTGATATTCACAGTGAACTAAGACTACTAATATAAAGAGAACCCTGAAAAAATTTATTTAATGGAGAGAAGAATGTTTAGTAATAATCTCAAAATCATGTGTTGTTTTTTTTTAAGGTATTTAAATGACATTTGAAATTTTTTATCATAGTCCAAGAATTACATTTGTTAGCATTTTGGTATATATTTAGTTTTTGATGTGTTGTGTATACATATACACACACACATATTTTGGAACAAAAATAGTTTTATGTACACTATTATATAATAATTTTTTTCATGAAAGATTGCATTTTGAATATTTCCTTCTGTCATTGAATTTTCTTCTTTAGTAAGATTTTTAATGACTTGCAGGTATTATAGCCTCCTTTATTTTGTTTATTTTTTAAAATTATTTTTTATTTTTGGCCATGTTGTGGGGCATGTGGGATCTTAGTTCCCTGACCAGGGGTTGAACCTGTGCCCCCTGCATTAGGAGCGTGGAGTCTTAACTACTGCACCACCAGGGAAATCCCTGTAGGTTCCTTTAAAGTAGTAACATAGTTAATTGAGCACAAGTATGGATAGCTCTTTTAGGTCGGTTTTTTTTAAATTGTTGTTGTTTTAACATACCTAATTCTGTAATGGTTTTTCAAAATGGAGACAATAAAATTACATTTATATAAATTGTACATATTTTATAAAAGTGACAGAACAAATCTCTCTACTTTTCCAAGTCTTATTTATGTACTTACATATTTATTGGGGTTGGGTTTGATGTCTTTTCTAAAAGGAACTCCTGTGACACCTGTTACTCCAGCCAATGTGGTCCAAGGTTTACCTGATCCGTGGGTGTCTCAGATAACAAATACAGATACACTTGCAGCTGTAGCTCAGATCTTACAAAGTCCTCAAGGCCAACAGGTGAGCAGCTTTTTTATTATGTCAATGATTTGGAACTCATTATTTTCCTAACACATTGTTTCATTATGTACCACCTAAAGAGTATGTGTTTTATTTTTAAAAAATGACCACACTACATATAGTACCGTGTAACTTACTTTTTTTCATTTAGTAATGCATCATGAACACTTTTATGTCATTAAAGATTATTTTACAGATAATTCGTTCTACACCAAAATAATTGATTCAGCACACAGTTTGTGCCAGACGTTATTAGGTGCTATTGTTATTCCAGTAACAAGGCAGGGAAGTCTTCTACCTTGGAGAAGTTACCTCTCTATCTTAGGGGAGACAAACAATAAAGAAGTATAAAACATTATTTAGATAGTGATATATGACTTAAAACAGGGTAAGTCTTTACAGTGACTAAGTTTGGGGGAAGGGGTCAGAATTAGGGTAGCCAGGAGAAGGGATCTTTGACAAAGTGGCATTTGAATTGAGACTTTAAATGGAACAGCTAGTCATGGCAAGATATGAGGATAGTCTAGCATCTGTTTGGTTTTTTTTTAACTTATCCTCCAAAAACCAGATTAATTGTGATCTGAATAAGTGAAAAATGGTACAGTTGTGGACTCTTTAAAAAGACAGTCTCAAAAAAAAAATATGGAACCATTTTAGTGATTTACAAATGTAAAAAAACAGTTCAGTTATCGTCTTAGATTGGATCCAGTTTCTACATTTTTGGGACAGTTGGGAAACTGAATTGGATATTAGATTAAATTATAGAATTACTAACCTTTCGTGATAATGATATTTTGAAAGTAATTCGTAAAACAAATGTCATTTTAAAAGTCATCTATTAAAATAATACTTTTGGCCGGAGTGTGGATTTTCTGGAAGAATAGTACAAGGAGTCAAGAAGACACAGTAATCTATAAGATGTGAAGTCAGAGCAGAGGGAGAAGTAGGGTGCTGCAGTGTTTGAACCTGGGTGACTGAAAGAATAACAGTGCTGTGGGGGAAAATGGAGATGTCAAAAGGAACATTTAAAATGTGTAAAGGAGAAATGTGCCTTCCTTTCTTCTTTCCTCCCGCTCTCCCTCCCTCTTATTCATCCATCCTGTCTGTTTTGGAGCTTCCTCAGTGCAGGAGCTCAGCTATCATATATTTTTGTAGTTTCTTTCCTATCACATTAGTAGTTTGTAGTAAATGTTGATATGATAGGTAAAGACTCTAGTTTGTTTCTTAATGTTGCTATTTCAGATGAAATTATTTTACTTACTGTCATTGTGCAAGTTTCTACCTTCTCCCACTGTAAACTGAACTTTACTTAAAGAGTGCATATGTCTTATTTAGCAATAGCTTTTCTATTTTTGTTTTTCTATTCTAAACTGATAATTTTCAGATTTAACTTGGGTTTACATCTTGAGTAGGAAAGTATTAATTACTACTAGGTTATGTATAGGGTTTACTGAACTGAAATATCTTCAGCATCTTACCAGTTTCTGTTTTTTAAGAGGGAGGGTGAATGGGGGGACAGGGGTTGCTTTCAACTCTTGTTGACACTATTCACCTTCAATTTCCTTAGTTTCAGACTGCTCCAAGGGACAGATTTCTTATTTTCTTAGCTGCTTTCAGGAATGTGTTATCAGATGGTAAATCTGAATGATAGTAAAAGCAGTTGTTGTAAGTGCTTGTCCTTTTACAGAGATTGAGTTAATTGAAGAAGGGATGAAAAAGCTTAGTGAAAAAAAGTCTGCTTGTGATGAGTTTTTTTATCCGTTGGTCATGGTGTGATCATTTTATTTTGTTTAAACTTCCCTGACTATCCAGAAGCAAGACTGACTTATTAAGGACTGTGTTATATATGGCACACACAAAAAGTCTTTTTAAAAAAAATTGTTTTAAGTTAGTATATATTTTTTCTTGGTTTCTAGACTGTAGAATGGTAAATTTTATTGACCAAAAGTTTTAGTTGAGTATTCTTATTACAAACCCAACACCTGTTTGTAGTAATTTTCTCCACCCCCCTCCCCTTCAGCTTCAGCAGTTAATACAGACTTTACAGATACAGCAGCAGAAGCCTCAGCCTTCCATCTTGCAAGCCCTGGACGCCGGCCTTGTGGTCCAGCTGCAGGCTCTTACAGCACAGCTCACAGCAGCGGCTGCAGCAGCCAGCACCCTTAATCCCCTAGAACAGGGAGTGTCTTTTAACAAGGTAAAAACTAAGATAAGAGATCTGTTCTGTATGAAGAACTGAATTTTCTATACTATCATGTATATTCCAATTCTGTAAATTACATTTTACCGTAGCACTATTTTATATTTTAACATCCATCGTACTCTATAAGATATAAATTTTAGAAAAAGTTCAAATTTCTGAAAGAAATTAAGTAATTTTATAATTCCACTCGAAACATTTAGAATATTTTCTTTTGACTAATGATAACTGGTCAGTAAAATTGTGTATTCACTTTTTTTAAAAATATAAATTTGTTTATTTTATTTTTGGCTGCGTTGGGTCTTCGTTGCTACGTGCAGGCTTTCTCTAGTTGTGGTGCACAGGCTTCTCAACTGCGGTGGCTTCTCTTATTGTGGAGCACGGGCTCTAGGCCCACGGGCTTCAGTAGCTGTGGCTCGCGGGCTCTAGAGAGGCAGGCTCAGTAGTTGTGGCGCACGGGCTTAGTTGCTCCGTGGCATGTGGGATCTTCCTGGACCAGGGCTCGAACCCTGGTTCGAGCGTTGGCAGGTGGATTCTCAACCACTGCGCCACCAGGGAAGCCCCCTGTTTTCACTATTGAGGCAGATGATTATTTTTTATACTTCCTAATTTATTTTATGGATGTTACAAATATATTAATTATGGTGTCTGTCCTTTAATTTTAATCTGCTAGAATTAAAATTGTAAAGTATGTGAAAATTCAAAGGAAAGCTTCTTTACAAGTTGTTACTGTGCTGTGATAAATTGAGGTCTAACTAAAGAAGAGTGTTTTTAAAGTTGAAAATCTTTTATGTTTAACTTGTGTGATATGCTTAATATTCTTGCTATTTATGGGAATATTATAATACTTTGGAAGTGTTATCTGTATTATTTTTATTTCTGCTACTGTTATTTTCATAGAAATATAAATATTGATTTATTAGATTATTACTTAGACGTTTTTAGCCTGCAGCTTCCAGAAAGTCTTTAAATTGATCATTGAGAAGACAGTGGAGCATTTTGAGAGAACTGCGCTAGTAACAGATCTGTTGATTATAGTTCTAGATTTTTTTTTAATCAAGCTATGTTACTATTGACAAGCCACTTAATTATTTTAATCCTGATCCTCTCTTTTATAAAGTTAAGAGTATCGGTATTTATCCTGCGTATCATGATTGTTTTGCTTCATAAGGCAATGTCTGTCAAAATGCTCTGAAGAAAAGTAAAGATTCACTCAAATAAAATGTTTTATTGGAGTATAACAATAAAATGATATGAAACATTTACATTTTAAATGATAGAGATAAATTAATGGGATGTCATTGACATTCAAAGTAGCATTTGCAACTTTTATTTGTGCAAAGCACTTTTAAATTTGTCTCTCTCTTTTTTTTTGCCCCCCACTTAGAAGTTGATGGATAGGTTTGATTTTGGGGAAGATTCTGAGCATAGTGAAGAACCCAAAAAGGAAATTCCAGCTTCTCAACTGTAAGAACCGTTATGTTTTTCTTTATAAACCATACATTTTTTCTGTTATCTTTATAAACATTGTATGGGACATTGCCATTGAGCTACTAAGTGTACTTTGAGTGAGTTGAGTTATTATTTCAGGCCCTTGAGCTCTCACATTACAGAAAGATGGTGGAATTGCTGCTTGTTGCTTCCCTGTGTTATTTTGACTCTTCCTAAGACCTTTGCAAATAATTGGGATATATCAAAATTCTTTACTGGAAAGTTGATGTGTTGATAAATCTAGTTGTGTTATTTTCTGTTGTCTCTATTAGGCTTTAAGTTATTTAACTCAGTTGTAAGAATATTTAGAATAATAGGAAAGACGTTTGCTTCTAGTGCCAATGGGCACTACTAGGAAGTATACTAAATTCTGGGAGTAGATCAGACTAATCAGCAGTAAGGAATAGGGTTGTAGGGGTTTTGTTTGTTAAAGAAATGGATTGTTCGGTGAGGGTTCATGAGAGGACCAGTGGGAAGGAGGATGTTGGAGAGCAGGGGTGGAAGGTGGGAGGGTTGGAAAGGGGTGATGAGTGGGGAAGGGCTCTAGGTACCTTATTTCAGCGGTTATTTAGTTTTCTATATTGTGATAATATATTAAAAATATACTTAAATAATATATAAAATTGCAGTTACATGCTTATGATAGAGATTCTACTTGAAAAAAATTAAAAACTAATGTTTTAGCTTATGAATTCTAAAGTTACAAGAAGCATTTGAGATCATGTAGGTTAGTGTCCTGAGCAGTGTAGTAATCTCCTTTAACCATCTGTATAGGTTATTTATCCATTGTTTTAATGCCTTCTATGACAAGAAGGTAATTGTTAATACTGTATGATCTTTTGTTACTGAATCTTATTTGATTTGCTTTCTATACACTGATCCATTTTGCTTTCTGAAGCAAGGAAACAAATTTGCTCCATTTTCTTTTGAGACATAGCCATTCCAGTATTTGAAGATAGGTATCATTCTTCCCCTTAGGTTTATTTGCTCCAGATGAAGTACACTTTTTTCCAACTGTTTCAAGACTTCTCACCATCCTGATTGCCCCTTTTGGGATGCCCTCTTTTTTGTTCATGTCTTGCCTTGTGGCACCCAGAATTCCAGGTGTATTCCAGGTGTGAATTTCCCAGAGTATAGTTAAATTATTAATTCCTCTTATCTAAACACTTTCTGTTAACATACCTAATAATGTGAATGCTTTTCTAAAGAAAGCAGATTAGTTTTATGAAATGTATAATCAATTATGATGGTAGATTTCACATATACTGATTGATGGAACATTTTCCCCACTGTCTCATAGTTTAAAGAAGGAGTTAGAGTGACAATGCTTAAGTACTTTTAACTCTTTTTATAAGTGTTTTATTGAGATTTTCTTAAAATGCTGTAATGTAAAAAGTACTAATTTTTATGTACTTTAATACTGTGAGGCAGTTATATCAGATCTTCGTCAGAGTATCTCTAACATGTGATCCATCTGTTGAAACTATTGAAGAGTATATTTCTATTTTAACTTATTAATGTTCTGAGGTATTCTATTTTCTGTGTTAATATTTCAGAAGTAAACATATAGTAGAGTATAATACTAGAGTATGTTCCATTTAATTGCGTTTTGGGGTGTTCTTTTTGAATATTCAGTTATCATATTATCTTTATTGGATTTTAATATACATTTCCACTTGTTTTTCCTTTTAGTTCTCATGTTTCAGAATCTGTGAACAATTCCATCTTTCATCAGATAGCAGAACAGCTACAGCAGCAAAATCTTGAACATCTCAGACAGCAACTCCTGGAACAGCAACAGCCTCAAAAGGTTTATAACCCCATCTTGTGGTCTTTAGAGTTACTGCTATGTACGGACTGTCATTTGGTGATTTTTTTTTCTTCAGCTGTTTATTACTAGGGAGATCAGTCTTTTCAGGACCTTTACAGTTTTTGTTTGTTTTTTTGTTTCATTTTGTTTTTTGGTAATCAAGATGTTTTCTGGCAACTTATGTATCCATTGAGAACATTAATTTCAGTATACTGGAATTAGAGAACAGAAGACAGAGATGGTGTTTCAGTATTACAGCTGAAAACTTTCCTTTCCTCTCAATTCCCTGTCAAGCCAAGATAGTGATGATCTTGCTGTTGTTGGTGGTGATGATGACAAAATAGATTGCTGTCTTTAATTAGACTGTTAGTATGTGGCAAGAGCTTTATTAGGCATGATTACGGTTAATGCTTATGCGATAGGTATTTTGAATGTCATTTACATTGTAGGAAATTGAAGCTTAGTGAAATCGAAACATCCACTGTTAAAGTACACAGTATCATATATCATCAGTCTTAAGACCCACCATTATTTTATGTATAGCTAAGAATTTTTAGATACTTGTATATATAATATCTCTTGGAGTTTTAAGAATCTTCTAAATTTCAGGGTGATAAAATGTAAAGAAAAATCATACCTTAGAATTGATAAAATATGTCAAATTGTTGTGAAGCTAGGGTTAAATCCATTACAGAGCCTCTTTTTGCTCTATATGAGAGATACTTATGGATGTTAAACTGTTTGGATATGAGTTTCTGGGAATTCCCCCCAGTCACACTTCTTCCTGATCAAACCTTTTTGACTCTAATGAATTTAATACAATACCACAAATATTTTTAAAGTATGAGCATTGTTAGTTAATACATACAGAGACGAACAGAGAAGTGTCTGGCCTCAAGTAAGCTCTTCTCTAATGGAGTGCATATATCTATATGAACACAAGGCAGAATCCTGCTTTCTGTAATAGAGGTATATGTGAAGGACTATGGGAATATGGAAGAGGGAGGATTACTTTAGAAGGGATAGTCCCTGAACTTGTCCTTTTAATGCAAAGAGTAAATGTAAAATGGATTTTGATGATATTTGTATGTTGGAACTTGTACCTGGAATTATGAGAATGAAATTCCATACCTTGTTTTGTAGAAATAATTCTGATAGGAGTAGTTGGGTAGGTGCATTATTTTATTCAAGAAAATAAAATATATCTGCCTGAGAATTCAGAAACTTGAAGACAAAGCACAATAAAGAACATTTGGGGACTCCCCTGGCAGTCCAGTGGTTAAGACTCCACACTCCCAACGCAGGGGATCGGGTTCGATCCCTGGTCAGGGAACTAAGATCCCACATGCCACACAGTGTGGCCCCCCCCAAAAAAACAAACCTGGGTGTTATTTAAAGAAAAACGTAAGTTGTGACTCAAGGAAGAGAAACAGGTTGTCAGAGCTGTTACAGAGGCAAGAGGTAGTAGTAATGGAAGAGTTTATCTAAACAGATTTGTTCAGCTATAGATGTGACACTTTTGAATTGCCTTAGTTCCAATTTCATTTCAGAAGTTTTAGCAGAAACAGTAGAATGAAGGTTTAGCAGAGACAGTAAAGGTGTAGTACTCTTGACCTTGATCTTGAGCTTGAGCTTGTAATTAACACCGTTACTGAAGTGAAAGTTACTAAAAACTTGAGAGTGGTTTTGTTTTAAGAATCTCACCAACAAAAACAGAGAAAAGAACTCTGGTCTTAGTTGATTACTCTATACCATCCCCCAAATTTTAGAAGATATAGTAGTAAGATCTCTTTGAAAGGAGTAGATGTTCTTAAAAGCTTCCTTATTCAAAAATAAGCAGTGAAGAAAAGGGAGTAGTGAAGAAAAAAGGGAGCTTTTCTAATGTGTAAGGTGAATAGTGTTTAAAACCTATCACAAATTCAAAATTGAAAAGTAAATATCAACAGAGTAACAAATTTAATAAGTTGTTATCAAACCAGTTGCCTTTAGTGTATTTAAGATGGGGTGAAACATGCAGAAAAATTAAGCATTTCTGTTTACCAGTAATCGCCGTGTGGCTGCCTAAAATTTATTAGAGCACCTCAGAGAAAAGAATAGGTTCGCTAGTGCCGCTCTGTTCCTTGCAGCCTTGACCACGCTTGGGT
Organism: Physeter macrocephalus; assembly: GCF_002837175.3. Taxonomy (NCBI): domain Eukaryota; kingdom Metazoa; phylum Chordata; class Mammalia; order Artiodactyla; family Physeteridae; genus Physeter; species Physeter macrocephalus. The sequence goes on along the minus strand of NC_041223.1, from coordinate 12,186,337 downwards.
GTGGGTTGAGGTCTTTTATCTAATGATGGAAAAACCAGTGGAAAATGGGAGCACTTTCTGAGAATGGTTGAATTGTGAAGGGACTAACAATCATATCATAAGAGGAATGATTTCTATTGTCCTGAGTAAGTTGGAGTTGTGATTTTGATAATTGTTTTATCAAGATATCCAAAAGATGGCAGAGTCATAACTCAGAATGAAATGCTGATGATGAAAATGATAAGACTAATAAAAGGGCTTTAAAAAGAATGTTAGGAATAAAAAGATTATAGAAGATTCAGCCACTTAATAAAGAGTTGTCAGTGGGATATCAGAAATATGTAACTTATTTTGCTTCAGTAGTTTTTTATAGAGGAGAATATAATGGAAAGAGGAGAATTGAACATGATAACTAAGATGGGTGATACATTAAGAGACTTGAGTTGCATTTCAGGGTACTGAGGTTGATGTTGTAAGGTTATTAGACTCATAAATTAGGAAAATGCTGTAGGTGTAGTAGCATAGCATGTGTGGATTTCAGTAAGGTTTTTGACAAAGTCTTTCCTGCCACTTATACAGAAAGAAATAGAGGAAAGTAGATTTATAAGTGATCAAAATGTGATACTTAGTGAATGTTAATCCAACTTTGAAAGCAGTCTCTGCTAGCTGCTGTTATCCTTGTCTTCTATTTTTTTTCGATATTATATTTATTTATTTATTTATTTATTTGGCTGCGTCGGGTCTCAGTTGGGGCACGTGGGATCTTTGTTGCGACATGCAGGATCTTTCGTTGTGGCAAGTGGGCTCAGTAGTTGCTGTGTGGGCTTAGTTGCCCCGCAGCATGTGGGATCTTAGTTCCCGGACCAGGGATTGAACCCGGGCCCCCTGCATTGGAAGGTGGATTCTTAACCACTGGACCACCAGGGAAGTCCCTCAGTATTATCACTGATTCTTTGCCTGAAGACATTGTTGAAGAAACTAGAGATGAATATACCAGGATGTATACTAAGGACCTATATCAGGATAAAAAGTCATTTGCCACCTGGGTCCTATGGAGTCTTTTTGGTTTTTTAAAAATATTTTTTAGTCATCTTACAAATAATTTAAAAGCAAGACTAAAGGGATGGGGAAAATAAACATAATTAGGAATTTTAATATAGTTGAAATATAGCAAACCTTTTTATGTCAACTAAGTTCAAATGTCACATGTTCTTTTAACAAAACAGAACAGTCCAGCTTCTTGTTCCAAAATACTATAAGATGAAGTCCTTCCTGTTGAATGACTAATTGCATGAAAATACCCTTAGAGATTTTTGTCCTTAGAGATACATTTTTCGCTCATCAGTTCTTGAGTTTGAGAAATACGTTTGGGATGCAGTCCTTTGAAAACTCACCGTATGATATTTCACTTAAACATTAAATATCACCGTTACCATTAGAGTCTAGAATGCTGCTGTCTTTTTTTTTTTTTTTTTGCATTCATCATCTGCTTTGTCTAAGTGTTGTGAAATATTGGGAATTCCTGGTGGTCTAGTGGTTTGGACTCTGCGCTTACACTGGCGATGGCGCGGGATCAATCCCTGGTCAGGGAGCTAAGATCCTGCAAGCTTTGTGCCCCCCCCCACCCCAAAATTTTTTTTTGTGAAATATGTTTCTTTGTCAGTTTTCTTCTCTTTGCCATTATGGACAGAAAATGAAACATCTAAATATCCATTGTCCAAGGAAAGCTAAAAGCAGACTACAGATATGTCTCCAGTCTTATTTATACCTTCTTGAAATACAATGCAGTGTTTTTGGTGATGCAGTAAAACTGAATGATGATGGTTTCACTGTTGCATCACCCTTCTCAACAATTCCATTTTTTTGGTTGTTATTATTTTAGTCTTTTTGGCTACAGTTGGGAGTAATTGATGAGTAATAATGGAATAATTCTTAGGATGATGAAATGGTAAAATGTTTCAGTATATAGGAAAATAAGATCTCTAAGATCCCATAACATATCTTAGATATAGCTAAGGGTCCAGTGGACCTAATGCTAATTGCAAGATCATAAGATAAAATTTGGTAGAATATTAAAAGTAGATTTTCTCTTTGTTCTTCATAAGATTGTTAAGAAAGAATAAAAGTTATGAATCACAACCTTTTCAAATAGGTAAAACTGCTCAAAAAAGAACCTCAGAAACTAGCATTGGTTGCAGTGGATTCTGCTGGTTTTACCAAGGGTTGACCATTAAATAGAAATCAAAGGTGAAAAACACGTGGGTGGATGGTAGGTAGGATGCTCAAGGTGAATGGTGAGGTAAGAAGTAAATAATGTGAAGGATGTATGAGTACTGAATTAGGACCAAACAATACGGCTCAGGATAAAGTTGAAAATTATCTTGCTGTGTTGTTAAGAATTTTATTTTTATTGTACCATTTTAAAGGCATAAGCCAGGACTGTGCTTTAAAAACATTTTGATTTGTTCTCAAACATATACTTATTTACCAACTTTTTGGTCAATTTTGTGGAATAAAGACTAATAGAACTTTAATTCTAATTTTAGCTTTAATTTATTTCTAAACCTTGAAAATGTTGCTTGTCTTTGGGGAGCCTGTTCCTTCATAAGTTAAGACACTTGGAACAGTTCTTTAATGCTCTTTTTGGCTCTTAATTTTTATGCTGCTTTCTTTTCTTTCAGTTTAAATGTCATTAGAGTAAGAGTAATTTTTTAAAAAAATTTTATTGAGATATAATTGACATATAACTGTGTAAGTTTAAGGTGTACAACATTGATTTGATATGATTATATATTGGGATATGATTACCTCTGTAGTGTTAGCTAACACCTCTATCACGTCAAATAATTATCATTTCCTTTTTGTGGTGGGAACAATTAAGATTTAGTTTCTTAGCAACTTTGAAATTTATAATACAATATTGTTCTTTATAATCACTGTGCTTGTATTCCTCTTACACATAGGGAGACAAATTCAGAGTTGGATGGAGTAACTTGGTTCACAATCACAGAGTTTGTAGCAAGGGAACAGTAGTTTTGAGTTGCTCTTTTCTGTTATTATAATAGTTCCCAACTTGTGTACCACCAGGAACTCTTCTTACTAATCCTCAACACCTGTGAGATCATGTTTTAGGAATGTTTAACTAGGGAGTCATTTCTTCATAATAATCAGTTTCTCAATTTTAGTTAACACCATAGTATATGTAATTGCTAGTCAAGTTCATACTGATTAGCACCGTGTAAGCAGTATCCCTATAGCAAGTTGCTGTAATTCTAGTCCTAGGGGGGCAAAAAGTTTTAAATTTTAGTTTTTCCTATAATTAGGCTTCATTGCCTAACTTTTATTAGTCTTTCTGAAATATTTTACATATTTGAGTACTTCCTAATACTCTTGTGAATTCCTAGCGGTGGAGGTTGAAAAAGAGCCAAGATGAGAACTGATTTTGCAAGATCGGTGATTTTGATATTGGGGTTTGAGCTTCGTTTTGCTTCTACATGTGCAGTGGGTGACTTAGTTCTTTATATATCATTCATGATACAGTCCCTTTATTCTTGATAGTTTGTATTTTCCACAATATAAAATTTGTTTGGAGACCTACTTTATCTTACCATTCTTTTCTCGTGTTATAATATCACCCTTTTATGGAGGTATTCTGTGCTTTTAAGTAAACTTGGATTTATAGAAAAGTGCCATTTGATCATAAAAGATGTAACGGGATTTCTTTAGGTATTGGGCTCCTTTTTAAAATTGTAATTGTGACGTTTCATTTGTCATTCATAATATTCATTATTTCCCGATGTTGGTGTGTTTGTGTACATTCTCAATAGGCAACTCCTCAGGACAGTCAAGAAGGAACGTTTGGGTCAGAGCATTCCGTGTCACCATCACAAGGAAGCAGTCAACAGCATTTCCTTGAACCTGAAGCAAATTTGGATGATTCCATAGATATTCAGCAGCAGGTAAAAAGTAAATGTTTTTCTGGGGCATAAATTTCTTAAATTAATTACAAAAAAACCCTTAAAATATAGTAATAATTTTTATTGTATGGAAAATAATGTAAACCTGAATGGTTTTTTCCTCCTCATTAAGCTCCACATTCTAACTAACCATTTTACTATTAGTCATTAATGCTACTATGGTGAATATTTTGTAAGGCAGAATTACCAATACACACTGAATCTCAACCAGGCATTTTGTTTGCTATTCTTTTGACTTCCAAGGATATGGATATAGATGAAGGGCAAGATGGAGTGGAAGAGGAGATCTTTGAACAGGAAGCAAAGAAAGTGGCTGTTCGCTCAAGATCAAGAACGCATTCACGATCTCGTTCAAGGTTCTACAATACTATTTAAGAATAGCTGTGTGCGAACATTTAAATTGTTGGCTTTACTTTTTTGCATCCTTTATTTCTTTGCATCAGGATGAAAGAAAATGTTTTTTGAGAGTGACATTCTCTCAGGAAGAAGTAATTCAGAACTTCAAAAAACAGAAAATATGTGTTCTGTTTTTAATTGGGTGTGGCTGTGGCCATTTATTTGAATAATTTGCATGAGTCATGGCAGTCTCATGAGACTTGGATTTGGGGTTATGTCTGGTTTTAGTTAATAACATCATGATAGTCAGCTTAGGGTATTATTGCCTCTGAACAACAGTTAAATCAGGCTGTAGAGGAACAGTATTAGAAACTCCATTGTATTTCTCACATTCCATTTCATCTCATAATACCAGAAATGATTATAGAAATAACGCTACAAAAATTATTTTTATAAACATTAAGCATATCAGACTATTACAAAACGTACCCTAGAAATGGTTTTCGTTGTGGGCTGTTCAGCATGGCTGAGGCTCATTAATGTGCCTGCTCATTCAAATTTGAGTTGAAGGTGCCTTATTCTTAACCTGGCAAATTTTCTTGTAGCGCATGTATGTATTGTTTTTGCTGTAAACTGTCTTAAAACTTAAAGCCATTAATCTTTAACATTTTAATGCCCTATTCTCTACTCACAAATACCCAGAAAATCTGAACAGCGAATCGGGAAGAGAGGCAGTATCCCTGATGACTTTTTCAGTCATTTCTTGTGTGTTTCAAGAATTTACTTGTATTTACCGCTTGCAAATGAGAGCCTGTCAGTTCATCTTTCTCTAAGCTGACCTTTCTCCAGTGAATTAACAGTGTTAGTGCTGAAACTTCTTTGTCTTAGCAACTTCTTTATCTGTCTTAGCAACACCTCCTTACTAAGTATTTTGAAGAGAGGTCAATGGCATATGACTGACAGGAAAAAAGAAACAGTATTTCAGTATCACATTATATTGTAAAGCCAAGCACCCGAAGATTTTAGAAATTGAAAACTTGTAAACAGAACTGTATAGTGGCCTGATGTTCTGTTGAAAACATTCTTTGTTTCTTAATTTTAAGAATGTAACATCTTTGTCACCTAAAGAATCTTTTTTGTTTTCTTCCATCTCTCATCCCTGTTCTTGACTCTTGTTTGAAAAATGAGTTGGAAGACCCTAAGAGAAAGTGAGGCCTTACTAGAATCTCTTTCTCTTATTCTTCCTTGTGGTTGTGAATGATCACCCAGACTCAGTAAGAATTATTGCAGACAAACATCTGTGACTAGTGTGGTCCTAAGCAGTATAGAGATTTGAGAAAATACATGTTTGATACTTGATTATGCTTGAATGTTTTTTAAAAGGTAGCTAAACACCAGACAGTCTCGCCCCCACCCCACCTACAAGTGAGAAATTTGATAGAAGAATAACTTTGTCATTAGAAGTAAAATAAGATTTTTTTTATAGATCACCAAGAAAACGAAGATCTAGGTCACGATCTGGTTCTCGAAAGCGTAAACACAGAAAGCGATCACGCTCTCGCTCTAGAGAAAGAAAAAGGAAATCATCACGTTCATACTCAAGTGAAAGAAGAGCCAGAGAAAGGGAGAAAGAACGACAGAAGAAGGGATTGCCTCCAATTAGATCTAAAACGTTAAGTGGTAAGTGACATACAAGCTTTGGTTTCAATAACATTGAGAAAATAGTATCTGTTAAAACTTCTCCCAACCTTATTTTCAGACTAAGAGGTTAATAACTGGTTTGGTATATGAGTAATTATATTTTTGGGTTTCGTAATGTGATAGAGGAGAAAAGAAAAAGGAATAGCAGGTTCTACTCAAGTACTACAGTCATTGAGAGGTTTTTTTTTTTAAATGCTAGTTAGAAAATATGACTTGACTAATGATTTATAAAGTGTCCTAGGCCTCGTGTCTGTTTCATGGACACTGTGACTTCTATGCACAGTGTCCTAACCAATTATGAACACTAGGTCTGTAGGTGTAATTATTATAGGAAGCATGCAAATTTTAAAGCTAATTATAAACTTACTGGATCAGTACTGAAGGAGAGATTTCTCTTGTAAAAACTTTCCCTCCTTTATGTGTTAATCTATAATGTATGATTAGAACAAATTTGGTAGTAGTGGGAGTTTGTTTTGGGAGAGTGCTGCAGGACAGTTGACTTGGTAGGCATGTGAGGTATAGGAAAATAAGTTGTAATTAGTGCCAAATTCTGCCTAAACGGTTCTTAGCGGCTTATGACTTTTAAGGTGAACCAACAGACTGCAGATGGATAAAATACATAAAACGAAGCAAATTGTCATTCTTCGCCAAGAGCGAAACACTGATCAGGTTATCTAATTTCTGAATGTGTCAAAATAAACTCCTGCAACGGAGATAGATGAATAACTGGTGTAATTTATAATGCTGAAGCATCCTAGAAATCTAGGCTTAGGATTAAAGGCGACAGCCATCTTACTAAATTCTAGCCATTTGAACAAGCCTTGGCTATCTTTCCTGAATCTTTTTATATACTATGACTTTAGCATTATAAACACTTTAGCCATAAGGCTTTTTTTTTTTTTTTTTTTTTTTGCGGTACGCGGGCCTCTCACTGCTGTGGGCTCTCCCGTCGCGGAGCACAGGCTCCGGACTCGCAGGCTCAGCGGCTATGGCTCACGGGCCCAGCCGCTCCACGGCATGTGGGATCTTCCCGGACTAGGGCACGAACCCGTGTCCCCTGCATAGGCAGGCGGACTCTCAACCACTGCACCACCAGGGAAGCCCTTTCCTGAATCTTACCTGATTATGAGAGCCAGTGTTAATTTAATAATGTTGACATTCCTAGCTCTGAAAGTTTCTATTTATCCCTTAGGGTGAGGGACAATATTCAAACATTTTAGTGCTGTCTGATAAATAATGTCAAAAGTCTGATCGTAAAATCTCAACTACGCCTCCTCCCGTGATGACCATTACGACATTCAGAATAACGAGTTTTATGATGGGCTTTTATGTGGAGTCTCTCATTTAGTTCCTCACCTAACTTGTCATGTTTTGTTGCCACCGTTTACATAGTTATTGACCGTGGAATTTATTTTCTGTTGCTGTTTTATTTTCATGGGTAAAACACACAATTAAAAAATATAGAAAGGACATAAGAAAATACAGTGAAAAGTATATCTTGTCTTTTACCTCAAAACTCTCTTTACCGAGAAGCAATAACAATTTGATGTGGTCCCAACACATTTTCAACACATATGGTAGTGTTTCTCTGCCCAGTGGTTCTTAGAACATGAGTTTTCATGAATAGTCCAGGGGCTGTGAAACATCAACAAACAGTAACATTCTAAGAATCAAGTGTCCCCTTCTCATGGGATGGAGGAGACTCATTATTACTTTCTGGGGGGCGGGAAATGGTGTTGTCCGTGGGAAAAATTTGTAGAGAGACAATATCAAAAGAGTAGGGGAAACATGGAACAGATTTTGGGGAGATTATGGCAGCTGTAATATGTAGAACAGAGTAATGAAGAGGTGGGAACTATTCAGTTGAAAGAGGTCCAGAAATTTGCTAAGGGTTTGTGGTAGGTTGAATAGTGGTCACCCAGAGATGTCCATGTCCAAATCACTGGAGTTTACAAATATGTTACCTTACATTTGTAGATCTGATTAATAGGGATCTTGAGATGGGGAGATTAACTTGGATTATCCAGAAGGGCCCAATGTAATCCAAGGGTCCTAATAAGAGGGAAACAAGAGGGTCAGAGAGAAAAGGTGATGTGAATGTGGAAAGGAGAAAGAGATTGGTAAATGCCGCACTGTTGGCTTGAAGATGGAGGGTTGGTTGGGGTCATGAGCTGAGGAACGCAGATAGCTTGTAGAGGCTCACAGAGGCAGAGAGACAAACCCTCTCCCGGGCCTCCAGAGGAATGCAGCCTTGCTGGCTCATTCTAGACCACCAGAGCTGTAAGAGAATACCTTTCTGTGGTGTTTTGTTACAGCAGCAAAAGAAAACTAATATGTTGCCCTTTGAGACTTTGGTTGAATATTAAGTTATTTATGCACAGGGTAAGACTGCATGAGGCAAAGAACAAAGAGCAGGGAAAGAACAATTTCCAGGCATCTGTTAGCTGAACGATTCCTACAGCTCACACAGGCCTGGAAGACGTTCAAGTTCTGACCAGCCAGAGTAGAGAGAGACCTGTTTGAGACCCACATTCAGTAGAATGTAATGTGAAACCCACATTGCAATGGTCACATCTTAGTGTGGGGCTGAATTAGCTCTAGAGTAAAACCTGCTCTAGGCTGTGTTGTAGATGAAAGATAACCCAAAAGCTGGAGACTTCTTTTTTTTTTTTTTTGACATTGACATAAATCCAAATACATTAAAACTCTGCAAATATATCAGCTGTAAATATTTTTAAAGTTAGTGTTTTCAGGAAAAGGAGATGTTCATGGAGACATGAACAGTGCAGCTCAAAGTAGGCAAGATGTCTCATGTGTAGCATTTATTTCTTAAAGGGAAGTGGCTTCCAGCCCTTAAGTATCCCTAAGTCTTTCATGATAACGAGTTCTAAATCAGCCTTTTCCTTTTTGTGTATATATATATATTTTTATATAATTATTCTTTCCTTAAGGATAAGGTACTGTTTTCAGATTTAACTGTTGATTAAGGAGAAACATCCATTTAATCATTCCAGCACAGAAAGATACTTAAAAAGGTACACAGATAGGATTGCAGTGAGAAATGGTTTTGAAACTTTGTTGCACATTAGAATCATCTACAGAGTTTTAAAACTCCCAGTTCCTGATCTGTCATACCCCATACCTTCCATCATCTTTTAGAGTGGTTTCCAGATATCCACAGGTGATTGATGTGTGCTGCCACGCTTGAGAACAGGTGATAATGCAAGAAGTTGACTTGGCATAGATGTTAATGGGTACCTGGTATTTTAGTTGATTTTAAACATAACATTAAAATGTCCGTTAACAAGTATTTAAAATATACTATCTTAACTTTTAATTTATTATTGTTACTAGTGTTTTTTCCTCAGCTACTTGAAAGAAGTAACTGTCTATGTGATTTGGGTTATTTGTCTCTTATATCTTGACAGTATGTAGTACTACTCTGTGGGTTGGTCAGGTAGACAAGAAGGCAACACAGCAAGATTTAACCAACCTGTTTGAAGAGTTTGGACAGATTGAATCCATTAATGTAAGTATCAGTTCTTAAATAATTTAAAGTTAAAAAAAAATAGGGAGTTTTCAGAGTCACTTTGGTTCCTAATTAGCCCAGTAATATCTGCCTTTAATCAAATTTTAAAAGGATTGTTTGACTCTAATCGTTTTCATGTTTACTCTGCTGTTGTTTATCTCTTTGCTTAATTAATTTTCCTTTTTTAAATGGAAGTCTAACAAAATATTCTTAGGAGTTTTATAGCAACGTAATAACACTTGATTCCTAAAAACATCGAATGTTTGAGTTAGCAGGACTGTATGTGTGATCTGGTTTAATTTCTTTTTTTTTTTTTTTTTTTTAATGAAAGTGAAGAAACTGCGTTAGAATTGTAATCACCTGCACATGAGCACGTAGGTAATGGTGGAGACACAGCTGGACTCGAGGCCCCAGTCTCTTGCCAGCCTCTTCCCACCCCTTCCCCTTCTCTTCCTCTCAGAGCAAACCTGAGGCAAGAAAACCTGTGTGGCCACAGCATAGCTCTGTCACGCCTCAGCTTGATTCTTTCAGTGTACCCAGTCTCCACCTTTGAGTATTTTCTTCCTCCTGTAGGGCTATTGTTTTTTGAGGCTAAAAATAAGTAATGGCATAGTCATTTGTTTGAGGAGACTTATTCCTTAACTCTCTGATTTTATTCACTGTTATTATATTTTTATGTCTGTTGGACCTTTTTATCATTATTTACCGGGAAATTGGCTGGTTTTCCTTTCTAGTCTTAGATTCCTCATATTCTCAACATTCCTTATATGGCCAAACTTGACTTTTTGGTATTAATAACAGCACTCTTTATTTAAATTGAATTTGACCATTTTGTATTTTACTTTCAACTATGTATGATCTCATTGGAGCCTCACAAGAAGCTGGTTAAGTTATTCAAATATTGTTATTTTACCAGTGAGGAATCTAAATGATTTGTGTAAGTTACACAGATAATAAATAGCTGATTGATTGGTTAATTAATAGGTAATCGGTTGAGTGTTTCAACTTAGGTATTTTAGATTCCTCTTTTTACACCATGAAAGTGTTGTAGGCTTCTCTTTTTGTCTTTTTAAATTTCACCTGTCAGAACATAAGTAATCTCTGAGTCTGTGATCATATAACCTCTGAAATTTTTTCTGATTTTCCGCTGTCTTTAAACTAGTGGTCCTCAGCTCTAGCTGCATATCAGAAATGGGTTGACATGTGAAAAAATAGGGATGCCCATGATCAGTACCTTTAGAGTCTTATCAAAGTGCCATAATTACACAGGTGATTTGATGCAAAGCCAGGAATCACTGCTCTGAACAGATCCCGAATCCAAGTAGCATTTTGTATTATCACGTTGCTTATGACATTTGTAGTCTTTCTTATACCACAGTCCTTTGGACATTAGTTTGCCTTGTCTCCCTCCTCTTCTGTATTACCTTTTAAGAGTGTAGTACTTAAAAGTAATAGGCACTAAGTTATTTTGTGAACTGAAGTGTACTGAATGGCTAGTGATAAAATCCAGGATTTGAAAAATTAATGGAAGATTTATAAACCTTTCACTTCGTTTTGGAGGGGTTTGAAGACTGAGAAAAGTCCATTAGATTTAGCATTTAGTAGGTCATTAGTTCAAAGAAAATATTTTCGGTGGGTTGGTAAGGGGTTGGATCTACATTGCAGGAGATGAATTATGTAAGGGGTTAGACAGACTTCTCTTGAGAAATTTGGTATTAAAGTGACAGCTACTAGCAAGACTGAGGGAAACGTTATTTTGACAGCTAGAGCTTATTAGGTATTAAGTACCAACAAAGTGATAGAATACCTTTTGAGTTCTTCATAAAGAAACTGAAATGCTCTGTGTATTTTTCTGAGTTAATACATTAAAGATAATTTTATGATCTGATAGTTTATAGATGCTTTGTAAATAAACCTCTTGAAATCTTTACACTGAGGCTATCTTCTTATTCATATTAAAATCTTTGTCCAGAAGTACTTGGACAAAGTTACGTTTTATAAAATTGAAAAGCTTTAGCTTTATTATCTGTTGCAGATTTTGGACTTTATATTAAGGATAATATACTTCCCCCAAACAAAAATCCTTCTCACATTACTCAACATAACATTTGTCAGTATTTAAATACTACTTTAAATAAATTGTATGCCTTCAAATATGTTGGCCATACAGTATTGTTTTCCTTTTGTCTGGTGGTATCATATACACGTCTTTATACATTGCTTTGTTTTAATAGTTCTTCATTGTGTGTTAAAACTTTAGTTGACACATGATATTCAAGATTTCACATATATCATGGCTTAGAATGAGACCCAACTAGTTTCTGAATTTTTTTTTTTTTCAACTGATTGTGCTTGAATTGTACCAGTAAACAGATAGCTGGAGGAAGAAAAGGGGAAACAATTCAGTATTAATAATCAATATTCTGTTCCATTAAAACCATAAAATGCCAGAAGTGACTTGCCCTCCTCATACACCCTTTCTAAAGAAAATAATTTTTTTAATAGATGATTCCTCCCAGGGGCTGTGCTTATGTCTGCATGGTTCATCGACAAGATGCATTTCGGGCTCTTCAGAAACTTAGTTCCGGGTCATATAAAATTGGGTCCAAGGTCATTAAGGTGAGATTGGGGGGCACATGCTCTTATTTTATTGGATTGTTAGAATGTTTCCTGTGTTTAATTCATCTTCTTCTTTAATGTTATAGGCAGACCTTGACAGAAATTTATTATTTTAGTGTTGTTGAATTATAAAATTTGGCTATAGATAAAACAATAACCAAAACTTTATTCAAGCAGTTCTTCAAAATCACACATGCACAGTACTCTTAGTCAACCAGGGCACCATTTTATGAGCAGAACTTTTTCATGTTTACAAGTTTGTCTTTCATTCACTCCTTCCCAGTGCTTCCTAATCCTACCCCTTAATTATATTATTAATGTCTCCTTTTTAACATCTTGTCTTATACAGCTCAGGCCCTTGTGAAGGGTTTATTTATGTATATTTGTTTCCTCTTAGTCTTTGAGTATTTATTGTGTATTTTTCCATTTTTACTTCTTATAACTAATTTACATTTTATTTCTGCTATTTGAAGTTAATTTATTCCATAGTTTCAGCAACTGAATTAAAAAATTTTAAATTACTTTCAAGGGAGTTAATATGCCCGTACTTTGTCATTTTATGGCAGAGAGTTTCTCTGTGTAAGCTAAAGTGTCACTGGTCTCTTGGAGTACCAAGATTTTGTTTAACTATTCTGGTTATCGCTAGTGTAGGTTGACATTTTTATGGTGAAAAGTAGATTTGGTTTATTTCTGGAAATGTGTTGTTTTAAGGTCATAGTAAGAAGTGGAAATAAATCCCATATTATAAACATGACCGCTATCTAATGCAGGTTTTATTTTACAAACAAAATCAGAAAATACATGGAAAAAAATTTCATTGGCTACTGTTATTCCAGCAGTGATGCTTTGCCTGTCCAGCTGATTTTTAAAACTAATTTTATTCATATTTACATTGTTAGCATATAATTTTTTATGTTTTACCTTGTTTTTACAGTAAACATGAGCTTTCTTTTTTCCTCTCCTCATTCCTGATAGATTGCTTGGGCTTTAAACAAAGGTGTAAAAACAGAATACAAACAATTCTGGGATGTGGATCTTGGAGTAACATATATACCATGGGAAAAGGTTAAAGTGGATGACTTGGAAGGTTTTGCAGAAGGAGGCATGATTGATCAAGAAACTGTAAATACTGGTAAGAGCCCTATAGGTAGTCGTATTGTTTAAAAATATGCTTAAAGGGTTGTAATTGATAAGAGTTTTGCATGTTGGGGGTGAATTGTGTTTATTTCCTGGATTCTTCTCCATCGTGCAAAAGGGGAAAAAGTGAAACATTACCCTGTTCAATGTGTATACTTAGTGGGATCTATTTTATAAATGTCAGAGTATATAGATAGTGTTCTAAAACTCTAAATGTAGCATTTTTTTATATATGTCTTTTAAAAAGTTTCAGTCTTTGAGAGTGTTGTATATATGGAGGCTTCTAAAGACTAATTTTTTCAGATACTTGAGTTTAAATGAGAACTGGGGATTTAGGAAATTGCTTTAAAAAACTTCCTAGATTATTTTGATTAGTATCTGTGTTGAGAATGCCAGGAATAGAATCTCAGAGAGCTGTAGTTCAGATTCATGCTGCTCTAGAAAGCTTATAACCAAGTGATAATCCAGCCTGTTCTTTTGAAAAATTTGTCTTTTTGTTTTAAAAATTTTCTTATAAATTCACAGAATAATGGATGCTTGGGAAAGAAGTGAAATATGTTATACTTATTTCTTGACATCTTAGCTCTTCTACCAAAATTAGCTAATTTTCAGAATAGTATTTTTGTTCTCAGGCCAATGTACATATTTTCAAACACTTTTTCAGTTGTTTTCTTCTTGTCATTCTCTCTCTCTCACTGTCTTTCTCTCTCCTTTTTGGATGGACGTTCCTCCAGAACATTTATTCATTCAAAAAATATTTCAGTTCCTACTGTGTGCCAGGCATAACTTTAGGAGCTGGGATTATAGCAGTGAGACAGACAGACAAAAATCCTTCCTCTCTTGGAGTGCCGGGGTTGACACCATTGTAGTACAGGGGTTGACAACAGCCCATGGGCCAAATCTTACTGGCAGCCTGTTCAGTAAATAAAGTTTTATTGAAACACAGCCATGCTCAGTTGTGTTTACCTATTGTATATGACTTTTTAAAATTCAACAACAGTTGAGTCATTGTAACAGAGAACACATGACCCGCACAATCTAAAATACTTACAAGTAGGAAGAGTTTGCCAACCCATGTTCTAGTGGGGAAAAAATGGATAAGATAGACAAACGAGGTAGTATTTCAGTGTTGGTTAAGTTCTAAGAAGAAAAAAACAGGGAAAGGGGATAGGCAGTATGGGTGTGGAGCTGTTGGAGTTTTAAGTGGTTGAAGAGGGTCTAATGGAGAAGGTGGTATTCAGAGGCGTGAGACACGCAGCTGTCTGGGAAAGAGTGTTTCATACAGAGAGAACAGCAAGTGCCAGGTCTATTAGAAAGTCGTGAGACCAGTATGGCTTGAGCATAGTGAGGAGTGAGTAGTAGGAGATGAAGTCAGAGAGGTACAGAGGGGCGAAGTCATGTAGTCTTACTAGTCATTCTAATGACTTTGATCTTTAAGGGAGGTGAACCTTTGGAGGAACCATTGGAGCTGCTTTGTTGTGTTTTTGCATTTTTCCGTATTTTCAGAAAGATCTTTCTGTATTGGGTTGATACTTGTTGTTTTCCCCTTATACCTTGTGACAAAATACAGAATAAAGTTGGTTTGTCTTAAATCAGACAACCTTTGAGATACATATCTATTATATCCCTTTTAAGTGTTTTCTCTAGACTAAATATTTTAGTGTCTTTGATTTGTGCCTCATGTCATGCTGCTTTCAACTCCTTAGTATCCTAATCAGATTTATCTCAGCAGAACCAAATAGGTTGGCACCTACAGCTGTGGACACATCTTAAAGATGTGCCAAGGTAGAGGAAGGACTATTCAGACATGAAATAAACGTGTACATATAAAATGAAAAATTGCACCTATCCAGAGGAAATCAATTTCAAATATTTTGTTTAGAGTGGGAAAGTGTGAAAAGCTCAGAACCCGTTAAAGAGACGGTCCAGACAACTCAGAGCCCACCTCCAGTTGAAAAGGAGACAGTGGTCACAACCCAGGCAGAGGTTTTCCCTCCACCTGTTGCTATGTTACAGGTTAGTGCTGGGTGTTTTTTTATTGTTTAATGTGTTGTTTTACAGTTTTGTTTTTACTCACGTCTTTACTTTATAAAACTTGGAAGAAATTGTCCAAAATAGATTAATATTAAATATAAGCATTTTTGAAATTTTCCTTTTAGAAAAAGTGTAATTCATATTTAAATGTTTATTTATTGAACAAATATTTGTTGACTGCCTGCTCTGTGACATTCACTGTTCTAGGCACCTGGAATAGGGATATATCAGTGGGGAAAAAAAACCAAACACAAATCCCTTCCCTTATGGAGAGTTTGTTCTCAATCAGGGAGACAGAATATATAAAATTAATAAGTTTATAAGATACTGTGGAGGGGAGAAGGTAGTATAAGGATCATCAGGAGTGCCTGGGTAGGTGTTTAAAATTTTAAATAAAAGGGTGATGTAGGCTTAATTGAGAACAAGACATCTGAGCCACAACTTAAAGTTGCTGAGGCAGTTAATCATGTGGCTGAAGAAAGCGGTAGAAGCAGAGGGAGCCGCCCACGCAAAGGCCTGCAGCCAGGAGCGTGTTTCGTGTGTTTCTGGAGTAGCAGGCGGGCAGGAGCAAAGTGAGTGAGAGGCAACTTAGTGTGAGTGAGACCTCTGGGGGGGCTTTGGTTTTCACTCTGAGATGGGGATCCATTAGAGGACTTTGAAGAAAGGAGTGACTCAATCTGGCTTAGAGTTTTAAAGGATTGCACGGGCAACTATTTTGAGAATAGAACAGTGGGCATTGATAAAAGCAAAGAGACCAGTTAAAAGACAGTTGCAGGAATCCAGGTGAGAGATGAAGGTGGCTCGGACTGGACTGATGGCAGTGAAGGCAACGAGAAGTCGTCAGATACTAGGTGTATCGTCATGGTATGGCCAGTGCACGTGGTCGGATTTGAGTTGTGAGGAAGAGCAGAGGCAAGGTTTTTGGTCTGAGAAATTGGAAAAATGGAGTTACCATTATCTGAGAGTGAAAAAGACCGTGGAAGTATGGTTTGGGAAGGACAGTTGGGAGTTTAGTTCTCTGCGTGTGCAGTTTGAAGTGTCTTTCTAGACAGCAAAGTTGAGATGTTGAATGGACCATTGATACAATGTGAACTTTAGGAGAGAGGTACAGCCATGCCATAATACAGATAAATATTTGGGAAGTGTTGTACCTAGGATGAGTAAAAGAATTGATGGTTAGGAGTAGAAAACAAATTAATGAGAAATTCAAGCCATTTTAAAGCTGTTAGTGACATGCTTCCTAATGGTGATTAGATCGCATAACATAGCTAGGTATTATAAACTTAGTAGGAGATGGCAGTGTAAAATTGAGCATGGTATTCACTGTTGAAGTACGTGCCCACATCTTTACATCACTTGAATATAAGGTAGATTTCACAATCTCTGCATATACTGTTTGTTGAAAAATACTGTCTTGCTTTTACCTCAAGTAAGTTCACTTATAAGAATACAAAAAGGAAGGAAAATAAACCAAAACAACTTAATATAATGACATTTGTTACCTTCCTATAAAAGAAACAGAAGTAATTTACCTTTGTCCTAAGATGTAATTGTTGTAGATGGATAAAATGATACATGGACTTTTTATTTTCTATCCACAAAAGATTCCAGTAGCTCCAGCAGTGCCTACAGTTAGTTTAGTCCCACCAGCATTTCCTGTGTCCATGCCAGTTCCTCCTCCTGGATTCAGTCCAATTCCTCCACCGCCTTTTCTCCGCGCGAGTTTTAACCCTTCACAACCACCTCCTGGTAAGAAATTTTCATCTTACCGTTTGAACTCTATTTAGAATATCATTTAACATGTTCTTTTTCCAGGTTTAAACGCTGTAGAGCAGTGATTCTCAAACCATAGCTTACATCCGAATCACTTGGAGGGCGTGTTAAAGCACAGATTGCTGCCCCAGCCTCCTTTTGAGTCAGTGGAACTGAGGTGGGGCAGGACAGTTGCATTTCGAACAAGTTCCCAGCTGACGCATATTGTTGGTGGACCACACTTTAAGAAGAACTGACAGAAAAGAAATGGAATCCTTTAAAATCATTGAAATGCCTTAAAATAATTTAAAATGTATGTTGAAGTTTTTATATAAAAGTTCTCTATAGTTATCACCCATTCATCAGAAAGTATGCATTAAATTATATAGATTAGTCCTCCTAAAAATCATTAGATTTCCATTTTGACATTAGAAATTATAGTATGTCTTAAAATGCTAATTGAATTCATAATACTTTTTTTGACCTAATAAATTATAGATAAACAGAATTTCCTTGAATCATTGTTTCTAGGTAAAAACTATAGGTTACTTAACACATATCAATTAAATATAAATAATTGCTTACATAGGTTAGAGATAGAGCTTTTCGTATTAGGTCGTGGAAGGTTTAAACAAATAAAGGAGAGAGATAATACAAGGGATAAAACGATATATGTTGTTTTTCAAAACTATTTTTTTTGAACTTCACGAATTATTTGTATACTATAGAAAGAATTACTGAACTGACTTCTGTAATATAAGTTCTTAGTCATTGAATAGAGTTCCTAAAAACTCAACAAGGCCAAAAAGTAAATTCATTGTCTGAAAATGGTTGTAATTTGTCATGTAATGTAAATTTTTAAAATTACAGTTTAATACATAATTTGAAATTGATGCAGATTTTAATTAGAACTTTATCTTTTTATATTTTAAATATTGGAAAACTACTCATCAAATATCTTCAATCACAAATCTGTATTTGTGATTGAAATTAAAATTTTTTCTCAGAAGTTTTTTTGTTTTGTTTTGTTTTTTGTGGTATGCGGGCCTCCCTCTGTTGTGGCCTCTCCCGTTGCGGAGCACAGGCTCCGGACGCGCAGGCTCAGCGGCCATGGCTCACGGGCCCAGCTGCTCCGCGGCATGTGGGATCCTCCCAGACCGGGGCCCGAACCCGGTTCCCCTGCATCGGCAGGCGGACGCGCAACCACCGCGCCACCAGGGAAGCCCCCAGAAGATATTTTTAAATGATTTTTTCAAAAACCATACCACATGGATTTTATAGAGTCTTTATCTAGCATTCATTTGTTGAAAATCACATATCTTTTTTCCCCCTTATTCTTAGCCACTATTTTCTAATGGAATTTAATGGTAGCTCTATATTTTAAAAATGCAGGGAAGCAGGTTTATAGTTTGATCACCTGATATTTAAAATCATAAAACAGCCAATATTAAATTTATTTTATTTATTTTTTATTAAGATTTGTTTCAGTTCTCAAAATAAAATATAGTAACATCCAAGGTTAATAAAAGTATTCTGATATAGTGGGTAAACAGCATATACATCAAAGAAGTACAATAGCACATTTTACAGATGACATTATTGCATATAATGGTATCAGCAGCTTGAAATACAATGTTTAACTTCCCATGGAGTCACCATGCTAACATATAAATAGGTTGCCTGGCTTGGCTTAATCATTGATTTTACAGCATCATAGAGCGTGCCAAGTAAATGAATAGGATATGCTCATGATAGGGATCTCTATGCTTTCCTTAGCTTATGAAGGATCAAATAAGGTAGTGTATATAAAAGTAATTTTTAAAATGGAAAATATATTCATAAAATGAGGTAGTAATGACTGTTTTAAGAATGTAGGATTTCATTTATAGCTGTTGGAATCTTTGATTTAAAAGAAAGTAACACTTTTTGGTCTTTTTTTTTTTCCATGTAGGTTTCATGCCACCTCCAGTTCCACCACCTGTTGTACCACCACCTGCTATTCCACCAGTAGTACCAACATGTGAGTTTTCTACTTTAAGAATTTTCTTTCTTTATGATAGTGATAATGTGTTGGTTCTCATTTTTGTGAATTATTGATAATTTTTTTATCATGGAAGTTTTCAGACAAATGCATTTTTTTTGGTTAAATGATTTCTAACAAATTAACAGTATCATATGACAGTCCATATTCAGATTTGCTCTGTTGTATCAAATTTGTGTTTTTTGTTTTATGTATAAAATGTCTTAATCTAGAGCAGCCCCACCCACACCCCCCTTTTTAAAAATGCTTCCTGTCTTTGACTTGTTGAAAAGCAGTTCACTTCTGTATGCAAGATCCCAAATAATGGGTTTGGTGTTTTTGCTTCTTTGTGGTATCATCCTTGAATCTCCTGCAAATAGAAAGTTTTTAGCACCATAGGCTTGTTTGGAATATGCTTCAACTTTTTTGGTAAGAATACTTAACAAGTGGGGTGCTATGGACTTGATATTATATCACATCAGGAGCCACGCAGTGCCTTCTTGTCCCACTTTTAATGATGTCATACTAGATCAGAGCATTCAGATAGTGGGACCTGGTCATTTTAAAAAGTCGCCCTTCAAATTTTCATCAGATGGTTTCATCCTTTGATTATGATTGCTGAATCTACTTTTCATTAGTTGCAAAGTGGTGACCTTCCGAATTTTGTAATTCCTTCCACATTTCTTAGCAAGAATTTTTTCTGTAAAGAAAAACTTTCTCTTATCAACTAGTAGTATTTAGTTACCTTGAAGTACAGTTGTACAGGAGATGCTAAATTCTTTCCTGTAAGTGCAGTTTTTCAGAGTAATGAGTTCTATGGATATTGCCTGTGATATCCAGTGACTGAAGGTGGGGGAGGATTTCTCTTATTTCTCCTTCTCCACTCCCTTCCCTCTACTTTTTTCTCCTTCACTTTTAGTAGTGTTTATGGATTAATGGATTTTTACTTCCAAGTGGTTGCATTCACCTTTCTTTTTGAAGTTCAGTTTGTTCATTTTTGGACAAGTAAGAGCCTTTCATGTTACTTCTCTATTCTTTTGAGATGACTGCACCAGTTTTTGAGAGCTTTTTGGCCTAATACTAGACCAAAGGACTTTATTGCAAAGAGAGTGTATATGATACAGAGCTTTATGTTTTGGTGTTATAACCCACTTTTCTTAACATTTTTAAACTCGAGACTTCAGTGTTTAGACAACATTGGGATCTTTTTTGTGTTACTGTTGGTTAATTAGGAAGAATTGTTTATTCTTTCTGAAAATTAGAAAAGCGTTCAGAAGCCGTTTCTGAATTCACCATTCACAGAGACTCACCTTACTTAGAGCCTCCCTCCCAGTTGTTTCTCCTTACACTGTTCATTTTGGAAAACCGGGGATCAATTAAAGGAGAAAGAGAAACACCACTGTGTGTGCCAGCTGCTCCCCTAATTGTTTACACTGTCTTATCTAATTCTCATAATTCCCATACATGATCCCGGTTGATTTTTATCCCTATTTTACAGCTGTGTTCTGTGCTAACAGTTTGTCTAGGTAGTCCAGAGTTAAAAGTGAGGATAAAAGTTTCTAAAATCCCAAAGTACATGATTTAGTAGTGTTGTGAAATAAATTTGACTAGAAATTCTGTTTGTGATTTTTATATTCCTCTAGCTTAGTTTTTTAACATATAGGTGACATATACAGAAGAGTTTTTCTACCCGTTCTTTATGCCTTTTTTTTATATCTTTATAAAAAGGAAATGTTTTTTCCTTTTTATTTGTAGTTCTCATCTGATGAGTTTCCTACCTCATTTGACAAAAAGTAGTGAATGTAAAGACCCTAGTACTTACATTTTCAACGAGATTGGGCAGATTTTCATTCTCATATTTGTCGGTCTTTACCAATCATTTCTCTATATTTAGATATTCCCATACTGGCATCCTTGAAAAATTAAGATTTTTTTTTTAATTGCTGGGATTTTGTTCTTAAGGATGGATCCTTATTTTACTAAACATTTCTCTTGAAAATATTTCTAAAAATTGTTGTTTTTCCCTATTTTTAAAAAATGAAGCTTTCTAAATATAATTTAGCTTCTTCAGGATGACTCATTTGTCATTTTGAGCATCAGTTATTATATAATGTGCTAGGTGATACAGAGATGCTATTAAAGGAAACACTCAAGCTGCCAGAAGTTAGTTTTCATTATAAACGAAATAAAGGGACCAGAAGAAAATTCACATATGTCATGTTAACTGAGCAGTCTTACCAGATAATTGGGGAAAGAGGATAGGAAGTCATTTAAAACTTTGGCAAGACCAGTGTTGGTCATACTTAATATTTTAACCTAGCACATGAATTGATTAGCTAATTAAATCTGAAATATATATTCTCCTTCTTTAAACAGCTTTAGTGCAGCCGCCATTATCTATGACTCCAGAAACTGTGAAAGATGTTGGATTTGGTAGCCTTGTTTTGCCAGGTGGTTCTGTTGCCAGCAGTCTTGCTACTTCCACTCTGCCAGCTGGAAGTGTTTTTAATCCTCCAACTAAACAAGCAGAGCCTGAAGAAAAAGTACCTCATCTTATAGACCACCAGATTTCTTCTGGTGAAAACACCAGATCAGGTAAAAAGAAAAAAGAAATCCCCAGAAATACATAGCTAAATCATAATCACTACTTCTCTGTATTGGTGTTTAATTCTTAGGTGCCATGAATGTGTAAAACATTTATCTCCTAAAATTCCTGTTAAAAACAAATTTGGCATTCTCTTCAGGACAGTATAGATTTTGACACCTTTCCATTAAGACTCCTTCTCCTCCTTTTTTTGGCCTATTGGAACTGTTTTAATGTGTTATCAAAATAAGATTGCACAAAATATGTATACTTACAGAAAGATTAAAACAAACAAGTATTAGTTATAAGTAACTACTACCAGATATCCAGCTAGGTTTAGAAGATAAATATAGTTTTGAAAGCCGTGAGTCCTTTTTTTTTTTCTTCCTGCAACTGTAAAGTAGTTTATTTACTTGCATGATGCCACACAACACAGGCTTCAAGTAGCAGAGCCAGGAATTAAACTCTCTTTTTTAGTTTTTTTAAACCTGCAAGCTCAGTGTTCTTTTGGCTACACTATACATCTTTTTTTTTTTTTTTTTTTTTGACATCTTGGAGTATAATTGCTTTACAATGGTGTGTTAGTTTCTGCTTTATAACAAAGTGAATCAGCTATACATATACATATATCCCCATATCTCCTCCCTCTTGAGTCTCCCTCCCACCCTCCCTATCCCACCCCTCTAGGTGGTCACAAAGCACCGAGCTGATCTCCCTGTGCTATGCGGCTGCTTCCCACTAGCTAGCTATTTTACATTTGGTAGTGTATATATGTCAGTGCTACTCTCTCACTTCGTCCCAGCTAACCCTTCCCCCTCCCGGTGTCCTCAAGTCCATTCTCTACGTCTGTGTCTTTATTCATGTCCTGCCCCTAGGATCTTCAGAACCAAAGTCCTTTTTTTATGGCACCACTGTTAGTATATATTAAGAATTGTTTGTACTTTAGAAAGACTTTTGTTAAAGGTGGAGAATCAGTATAAAACCTTGTTTAACTTAAAAAGATTTCATGTAAAGATTTTAGGTAGCAGCCCCACTTATGTTTTAATATTTAAATTTCACCACGTATGGTATTAATAATTTTAGCTTTAATTTTTTAATATCTAGTATACCTGGATTCTTGGGGGGACACAAGTAGCTTATTAAGCTAACTACTGGAAATTATAGCATTAATAATTATAAACATAGTTTCCTTTTCACACCAGAATGATTGTTTGTGTTATTTTTCTTCTTTCCATTTTAGTGATTCCAAATGATGTTTCAGGTGGCTCTGCGATTTTAGGAGGACAGCCGCCAAATGTGACGAACAATTCTGGAATTCTGGGAGTCCAAAGACCAAATGTATCAAGTAATAATGAAATTCTTGGAGTCCGGCCATCTAATGTTTCCAACAGTTCTGGGATTATTGGAGCCCAGCCACCAAATATTCTAAATAACTCTGGAATTTTGGGAATACAGCCACCAAGTGTGTCGGGTAGTTCTGGACTTCTGGGCATGCTACCCCCAAATATACCTAACAATTCCGGACTTATAGGAGTACAGCCACCCAGTGTTCCAAATACTTCTGGACTTTTGGGAACGCAGCCACCAGCTGGGCCTCAAAACTTACCCCCTTTAAATCTTTCTAATCAAAGGATGCCTGCAATGCCAATGATAGACATTCGTCCAGGACTAATACCACAAACACCTGGACCAAGATTCCCTTTAATGCAGCCTGGAATTCCACCTCAGCGGGGACTCCCTCCCCCAGCGGTATTTGATTCAGCTCTTCATCCACCACCCCGTGGTCCTTTTGCTCCAGGAGATATTTTTAGTCCACCTGAAAGACCTTTTCTAGTTCCTGGAAGACAAAGTGTAGACAATGTTGCTAATCCAGAAAAAAGGATACCACTTGGGAATGATAACATTCAACAGGAAGGAGATAGAGATTACCGGTTTCCTCCCATAGAAACCAGGGAAACCATTAGTAGACCTCCCCCGGTGGATGTTAGGGATGTGGTTGGACGGCCTGTAGATCCAAGAGAAGGTCCTGGAAGGCCTCCATTAGATGGTAGAGATCATTTTGGAAGACCTCCTGTAGATATTAGAGAGAATCTTGTGAGGCCAGGCATAGATCATCTTGGTCGAAGAGACCACTTTGGCTTTACTCCAGAGAAGCCCTGGGGGCATAGAGATTTTGACGAGAGAGAGCATCGGGTTCTTCCTGTCTATGGTGGTCCAAAAGGCTTACATGAAGAAAGAGGTAGATTTCGGTCTGGAAACTATCGGTTTGATCCTAGAAGTGGTCCTTGGAACAGAGGATTTGGACAAGAAGTTCACAGAGATTTTGATGACCGCAGAAGACCCTGGGAGAGGCAAAGGGATAGGGATGACAGAGATTTTGATTTCTGCAGAGAAATTAATGGAAATCGTTTTGGACGAGATAGAATTCAAAACACCTGGGTCCCCCCTCCTCATGCTCGGGTTTTTGATTTTTTTGAAGGGGCCACTTCTCAACGAAAAGGTGATAATGTGCCTCAGGTTAATGGTGAAAATACCGAGAGACATGCTCAGCCACCACCTTTACCAGCGCAGAGTGATCCTGAACTTTATGAAAAACTGACATCTTCAAGTGAAATAAACAAGGAGAAGAGTGACACAGTTGCTGATATAGAGAGTGAACCAGTGGTAGAAAGCACAGAAACTGAGGGGACATAATCATCACTCAGTAGGTAAAAGATACATTTTGTAAAGTTGTCATCTCTCTGTAATAGATTAATGGCTGACTGGACCATAGTTGTTCACTTTTGTCTGCCAGAATTAAGTTAATCTGATGTTCATGTTCACCTTTCTCTTAAAATAATTGTACAACTGACTTGTATAGACATTGTTCTTAATATGAACATGGTAGGTAAACATTTTTTTATTTTTCTGATAAAATATAAATGTTGCCCCCAGATTCTTTTAACTTCAAGGAAATGAATAACAGCTTGTCAGAGACTTCCTATGGAAGAAAGAATTTTTTAGCTACTACCATTAGGTTGGATATGGTAATAGATATATTTCAAAATAGCAAGCGGTGGTATATCTTATCCATATCTTTAGGCTGCTGCAGAATTTTAAGGTAATAGACAAAGCTGTGATATTTTATGCAAAGACTGGCTCTAGATATTTGAGGAGCACAATACAGAGATTTTAAAAAGTGATTTTGTAAAATCTACACTATGGTCTCTGTTTCTCCAAAGTAAGTGTTTGTGATTTGTTCCTCATACTGCAGTGAGTAAAAAAGAAAAAAGAAAAAAAAGAAAACAACATAAATATTAAAGTACGTTTCAATGTTGGGTGAATTTTGTTTTTAGATGCCAATAAAACTTATTTGTTTGATAACAGTGTTCTAGGAATTGTATTTTTTTAACCTACAGATTCTTTAAACCATGGATCATTAAGCAGCATGTGCTTAGTTGTTGCAGAATTTTTCTATTACTCGTAATAACAACAACAAAGAACCATGTGGTTGAAAAAAGCATGTACTTTGATATAAAAATCATGCAGTCTCATTAGTATGTGTGTAATATCTGTGTATATTTATTGCATAAGTCATGTAGAGTTTTCTTTCTCTGTACGTCTATTTTCATGCACATACAGAGAAAAATAGAAAGTTGGTAGTTTAGATAATAAAATATTCTTTAAAACTGGATAGAAAATAAGAGAAATTTGGCTAATTGACATTGCTCATAGTTACAGCTCTTAGCCTTTGTGATGATAAAATAAGAAATATTGTAAAGAAATACATTGGCAGTTTGGCAATTCTCTTTTAATACAGTTAAGCATGAAGCCAGATTTAGCATCAAGCTGAATTCCACGTAAATGCTTGCATTGCTTTGTTTCACACTATTTGCTATTCTGCATAGATAGTGCTTATACTAAAGTACTTACCGGTCA
Source organism: Physeter macrocephalus (assembly GCF_002837175.3). Classification (NCBI taxonomy): domain Eukaryota; kingdom Metazoa; phylum Chordata; class Mammalia; order Artiodactyla; family Physeteridae; genus Physeter; species Physeter macrocephalus. The sequence goes on along the minus strand of NC_041223.1, from coordinate 12,160,751 downwards.
CTTGCCTGAAGTGAATTTCTCAGTTGCACAAAATGTAGAGTAGTGTTGGTGGATTTTAAAACATTAACTTGTATACCAGAAACAATGTGTCCGTCATGTGTTTTGTAGGCTCTGCATAACGCTGTTCAGATTAGCCTCCAAGGTAAACTGAGTAGCAGAAAAATTTGGGATAAGTTTCCTGTTTTATTTATTATTATTATGTTTTTGCTTTTGCTTTTCATTTATTTGCTGTTTGTTTCTCCTTTGGGTTTTACATATATACACATATATATAAAACCATTGATGTTTTTCCATTTCTAATGATGGCTTTCATTTGGTCCCATGAACAGTTGCTTTGTCTCCTATTCCAGTAATTCCTCATTTGTTCTATTTACCTAAAATTCTTAAGTTACATTTGTCAAGCCCCCCACCCCACCCCGCACCAAAAGACATGATGGAGTACACCAGCCATTGAACATTGGGTGATTTTTGCTTCCCTCTGATGAGCTATAGATCTTTAAGGATTCTCGCCAAAAATAAAGTCTTTTCTTCTTGTAGGTTCTGAAATAGAAATAGTACGTTATTTATTTTGTTTTTTGGAAAAGTGGATGAGAGAGGGAGTTTGGTGTTTATTTCTAGGGTAATTGAATTCAGTCCAATAATTCGAGTTGGTTTCAGATCATTTCCTTGGGGTAATGGGAAAAACTGTGACATTGGTACGAAGTTTTAATATTCTGGAAAGATTTAGCCTTGTCCTTAAGGAAATTATATTAACTGGGATTTCTCTCAAACTACTTTAGTTACATTTATCATTATCAAAATTAAGTGACGTTCACTTGGATTAAGTAGCAATAAAAAAGAAAGTGAGACTTTTCAGTGACTTTTGATCCCAAGCTTTTTATCACCCTTGGGCCTTCATGTGCAAACTTGAAAACAAAATGTGTACAAGTATTGCACTGGTTTGACGATTCTGTTGGTGGAAGTTACCTAATCAGTTGTCAGTACTGTCTCCTAGAATCCCATCTTGGAAATGTGTGACATTCTTAAAACAGCTGAAAAATAATTATGTGTAGTTAGGCTCACTTTATCCTTGTATTGTTGTGTAATGTTTGAGTGAAAGGATATTATTCACCCTCATACTGAATTTCCAAAATTGATATTTACGTTCACTATTTTTTTTTAAACGGTGGAGAGAAAAGTTAATTGTCTTACTTTGCTAAGTTTCACATAAGTCCTATCACATTTTTGATGCTTTTGATCACAGTACTGCTGTCACTAGAATGCTAGCAATTAGAAATATGCAAGGAGTACCTAAATACTTTAATAAAACAGTTGAAGTGCTGCAGGCAATAATTACATTAGACAGGAGATCACATAGTGTTTTGATTTGTGATATGTTAGAAAATGATAGGACTTAGTGTGGTATTAGTAGATTGCAGCGTTAATAGACATTAATTTCTAAATTTTTTTTATGTGTTTAAACATTTCATTAAACATTGGCTTCTTTTCTTAGCATGAATGCATATACTGTAGTTTGATCATTTTATGTTGTCGATAGAAACTTATTTTAAAGCAAGGTAGTCTTTACAGCATATCATAGGCGGAATGTTCCTTTATTTTAATTTTATTTCAATGTGTAGGGTGTACAGAATACTTAGAAAGCATTGGAAGATGGAATAGTATAAAATTATTTGTTTAAAACTCTAAAAATGACTTCATTTAATTAATTATACAATTTATTATTTAAACTATTACATTCTTACCAGAGCAGTTGCTCTTGTTCTGATAATTCAGTTGCTTCACCAAATTTATTGGCCATTTTTCACAAATTTGGGGTTGTTTTGGGAATGGAACAGTTTTGTTACATTTAAAAAGAAAGTTACCTCTTTTAATTTGAAAAAGTATTTTCTTATAAACACTAGTTCATCAGATCTAAGGTGTCATTGATTGTAAGAAGCACCATTCAGAAATTTTTAAATGCTTCCAATATGACATGCCAGCGATTATAAGACACATTTGTAATTCAGAAATGTCAAAATGTAAAATGTGTCTTAGGATCAAAGAAATACGGTATTTTTTTGGTGTGTGTGTGTGTGTGTGTGTGTGTGTATATATATATATATTCCCTTACTCAGTAAGTGATTTAGAAAAATTCTGATTTTTTTTGTCATTGTTTATATTTTAGATGGGCACAACATTTAATGAAAAAAATTTAACATTTGATTAAAAATAATTTTGTTATACCTTATGTGCCTTCATCATTATTGGGTGCTATATTAAAATGTTTTAAGGGCTTTTAACTCTTTCAAAGAAAAAAAGCATTAACATTTTACTCTTTAAATATTTTACATAATGAAGAAGAGAGCAAGTGTATATTCATTTTTAAGATAGGCAAAATAAATTAAAATTATGTAAGAAATCATAAATATTACAGTGTGGCATAGAATTATAAATGTTTCCTTAATTGATGATGCTGTGGTTTTATAGGAAACATCTTTTAAACTAACTTAAGTTGTAGGCTCTAAAAATTTTATTTTCTACTTCTGAAAAAATAAGGTTGCTACACTTTTTAATGGGAGATGAAAAACAAGATACCTTGATCCAGCAAAACTTTCTAGAACTAGAATTTAAAATTAATGGCACAAATTGTTTTCTTCGGGGGCATACTTTAAATGAGGGCATGTGTATTGAAAGCTATATGAAATACACTTTCTCTGTGGTTCTCAGCCAGGAAATGTGTGACAGAAGAATCACCTGTGGAGCTTTTTGAAAATACTGGGGGGATGGTCACCACAGACTTACTAATACAGAATCTCCTGGGGAGATACATACTCACGTTCATACACCAACACACACACACATACCTTCCACATATCACCACTTTAGATATGTTAAAATATGCAAATAATGTACCATACACTTGAGATTTTTTAACCTTTTTTTAAAATAGTGATACATAATTATTTTTAGTGTTTCAATAAAGTATACAGTTAATTGTGGTCATTGGTGTTGGAGGGTGAATAAAAAATAGAGAAGTCCATCACAGATGTTTTAAATTCAAGTGTTAATCTAAAAATGAATTATTATAGCAAGAAAGGAATGAAAGAATGACACATATGAGATGGTTTTGTTGGAAGTATTTTTGACCCAGGTGAAACTTTGTTATCAGATACCTCAAAGAAAAATTTACTAGATGTATCATGTAATTAAATGCTTTGACTATAAAAAGGGTCCCTTTGGGACCAAAACTGCAAGCATTAAGCTTATCAGGGATTAGGAGTAATGTTACTAGTATATTAGGAGTAATGTTACTAGTAATGTTACTCTAGTAATGTTACACTTAGATGTGGGGTGCACATCAAAGACTAATGCAAGTCAGTGGTTTATTTTGGCATGAGCTTTGCGCAGACATTTTTCTTCCCCTCTACTTAGATCTTTTTTTCCCCCCCCCAGGGGGCTCTTCACCTCATATATACTTAGAATTACTCTGCCTTGTTCTAGTCAAGATATAGAACAAATATTCTAAGTAATCTGTAAAATATGTGTAGTATATCAAGGGGTAGAATGGTGCTAATGGGCTAACTTTATATTGTATGAGAAATGTGAGATGCTTTGGATAGTAGGGTGACCTGTAGTGAAGGAAGCTGAAGGCATGCTTATGCAGAGCCCAGTAGGTGGTAGAGAGTGCACTTGGAACTTGTGACCTTGAGCCCTGAGTTTAGTGAGAATTAGATGAGTTAGTTTAATGAGCGTATGAAACCCACACAGCAGCGGCAGAAGGTAGCACTTGATTGACCTGTGTTGTTGTCCTCCCACCACTATCGCTCAGTCCGTGGGCGGCTGTCACTGTTGTATCTTATTTTTCTGCCTTTCTCAGAATTCTCATCACAGCACCTCCCAGCCTCCTTTTTGACCTATCATTCCAGGCAGAGGCTATCAGTTGGATTTGTCTGTTGAAAGCAATTTGCTACTCCTTTGCTTAGTGATTTCTAAGGTCGTTTCCAGCATTTAAATACCTTGAGTCAATGAAATAAGTTTTCTCTTCTGTAAAAGACCAGCTGAGGAAGCAGGAGGAACAGAGGGAAAGGTTAACAATATTGGAACACTTTTTAAGAGCGCATAGGTTTTATTGCCTTTGGGTTTTCAAAACTAACATTTCTAAATATATGTCTTCGGACAAGTTACTGCGCCTTGAAGTATCATTTCTTAAAAGCTGGCCTGCAGGGCTGCTTTTTTTTTTTTTTAACTGATGATAATATTAGCTAATATTTAATAGGCATATACTGTGTGACAAGAACTGGGATGATTTTATTACCTGCATAATATAATTCTCATTAAGTCCTGTGAGGTAGTTGTTGCTTTAATATCTCTTACTAAGAGAAACCTGAGTCACGGATTTAATATCCTAAGATCTCACCACTTGTAAATATTTGAGCAAAGATTGAAACCCAGGCCTGTCAGATTAAAAAATTAACATGTACCACTTAATAAAGTGCCAGGCACATGTGGCAGAGGTTCACCAACTGTTAGTTCCTCTTCTCTTTAGAAAAGGCAAATAAATTTGTGCAGAAAAACGTAACATGCGTACCAGGCTTATCCTTATAGGGTGAGGCTGCAGTGAAACACTGAACTTGTGTTTTCACTGTTAGAGGTGTACTTGGGGCTGTCTTCTTTTCCGGTGTCTGAACGTTCACTTCAGCTTCATTTTCTTAGATTCTACTTTCAGGATATGTTTTTTTCTTAAAGTGATACCATAGTGTAATATTGTTAACTTTCTAAATAACTTGCTACTTTGGAGGCAGGTTTGTGTTGCATTGATATTAAATAAGATTTCTTTTTGAAAACACCTTTTCCCACAAATTAAATAAAATTTCAAAACTTTTTTATTCTTTAAAATGTGTTAATACTTGTAAAGCAGAGCCAGTGATAGCTTCCAAATTTATATTTTTGTGGCTTTGGCAGCTCCTTTCTAAAATGTGGCGGTTATACACTGTATATTTAGCCAAAACTTAGCACTCAGTTTTCTTGTGTATAAAACTCATATATTAGGAATATTCCGTGGCTTGAAATACGCGAAATATGTAAAGTTATCTTTACACGTAGTAAGCTTTCAAAGTTAGTCGTTATTCACCACTTGAATTCAAGCAGTCTGGAGGTTAGCTGTTGTCTTTGGTAGTAGTGAATAATTTACAGTTATTTCACTTTATTAGAATATATGACCTGATTCTAGGCTTTCTTCAAGTCACTAAACTTAGATTCATATGAGGTTTAATCCACAGCATGTCATGGTGCTGGCCTTTGATCACCTTTTCCAAAGTCTTTGGACAGATGATTCTAAACATTGTGGCCATATTACTGCCTAATCCAAACATCAGGGGAACATGCTTATCATATTTGTGAGTTATACTTCTATTTCTACTAATCTTGCCAAAGTTAATTATTATTTGCTTATGTTATGATTATTACATGAAATAAAAAGTTCTTGCATTTGAACAGTCGCTTTTTAATGACATGAGTCTTGTGTTTATTACTGAACTTGGGTCAGTTTACACATTAGTAAGAATATTAGTAAAATCAGAAGACTTGTATTAAATAAATAATCTTTGAAAGTATAAAAGATAACTTGTTTAAGAATTGATCTCCTCTGGTTGTTGAAACTACTTTGAGCCTTTTTAGATAGGCAAAGGTAGCATTTACCTTCTTAGAAGGTTCTGAAAAACATCACATCACATAGCACTGTGGTCATACCCAGGGTAAAGATTTAGAGATTTCTAAGTAGTAACGCTATCAGGGCTTCATTTAGGACAGTGTTTTTTGTTTTTTTTTTTTTTTTTTTGCGGTACGCGGGCTTCTCACTGTTGTGGCCTCTCCCGTTGCGGAGCACAGGCTCCGGACGCGCAGGCTCAGCGGCCACGGCTCACGGGCCCAGCCGCTCCGCGGCATGTGGGATCCTCCCGGACCGGGGCACGAACCCGTGTCCCCTGCATCGGCAGGCGGACTCGCAACCACTGTGCCACCAGGGAAGCCCAGGACAGTGTTTTTTATAAAATTTATTTAATAATATTTGAATTACAGTCCTCTTTTTATCATATTACTTTCTGAATTGTTAGCCAAATAGTGTCTGACCATATGTTAAAATACATTCTTATTACAGGGAGAGGGGTTTGAGAGTGGACAGAAAATTTTTAACGTCTGTATCATTGACATTCTATATAATTTATCTTCAGAAATACACTGTTTGGTAGGATTCATTTTCCCTTCTTTACAAATAAGCAAACTCAAATCCATGGTCACACAGCCTTTGATTTGCATAGGTGTTTGAACCCTGGGTTTGCTGACTTCAAAGCTATGCCTTCCTTAGAAAATGCTCTTTTGGACAGGTAGATTCTAATTATAATATATGGTCTGTATAATTAATTTCATAGAGCTGCTGTAACAACATACCAAAAAGTGCGTGGCTTAGAACAACAGAAACTTAATTTCTCATAGTTCTAGAGGCTAGAAGTCTGAAATCAAGGTGTTGGCAGGGCCATTCTCTCTCTGAAGGCTCTAGAGGAGAATCCTTCCTTCTTCCCAACTTCTGGAAGTTCTCAGCAATCCTTGTTGTTCTTGGCTTGTAGATATGTCACTTCAATCTCTGCCTGTGTCATCACATGGCTGTTTTCCATCATGTGTCTTCTTCACATCTTCTTTCAATGCTTGTCTGTATCTAAATTTTCCTCTTAAAAGCACACCAGTTATATTGGATTAGGGGCCCACCCTACTCCAGCATGACCTCATCTTGACTAATTATGTTTATAATGACCCTATTTCCAAATAAGGTCACATTCTGTGGTACTGGAAGTTGGGACTTAAACATATGTTTTTGGAGGACACATTTCATAACAACCTATGACTGAATTCTGTAACTATTTAAGAGCTAAGTAAATACACTTGGAACAGTTTAAAACATACAGGGGGGAAAGATCGTCACATTTTAGAGTGATGAAACACATCTTTATAGAATTCCATTTGTAAATTATTTGGGGTGTTATAAACAAATTTAAAACCTTCATGCAAGTATTGCAAATTGTTAAATACGATAGCCACTGCCTAGCTTTTAAGATGAATTTGTAATGCCCATACTTTTATGTTTTTTTAGTAATACTTCAACTAACAAATCGGCAAAGAAAATCCAAAAGTATTGGCATTATGTAGCAAAGAATCTATTTACTGCAAATTATTCTTGCACTTAAAAAAATTCATGCTGACTTTTAAAAGTGAAGGTTTTTTAGACTTCATTAAATATAGCTACACTGAAAATATGCAATGTGTCTTTCCATTTCATTTCTATTGTTTCTTTTTTAGAGTATATTAGCATTTGTTTTGTCTGCTCATTAAAATTTCCCGTTAAGCAAGTGATACAACCATCATTTTGCTGTTTCAGTGGTTTGTTAGAAATAGGTTTTTCATTTACCAAATAAATTAACAATTTGTTCACTGTTTTTATTTATATAGTAGCATAACCTTAATATATTTCTCTATTTTTTCATACAATTATCCAACAAAATCTTTGAGTGAAAAATGGCTTTGTAGCTGACTGAATCCAAGTTGTATAAATATATAGGTCTTTACTAAATAGGTGTTTTAACAAGGTCCCCTATAACTTTTGTAGAAATTTGAATGGCGAATTCTGATTTTCATTTGAAGAGCACCAAAGCACTTAGAACACTGCCTGGCATGTAGTATACCTGGGTGTTCACTATTGTTGTAATTGTCCGAAATGGCTAATAGAGACTTTGGGGGCATGCAAATCACTGTTGTATATTAATTGCAGATAATTAAGGGATAATTTATGCAGATTTGAATATTAACAACCTCACATCAGCGGGTAGGGAGAGGGGATGGGATGGAGTTGTGTGTTCTTGGAACTTTAAACTCTGAAGTTTTTTTTTTCTACCTCTACAGCTTACTTAGTTATTCGAGCTTTATTTGTGTTTCTGGTCCTCAGTACCAGTCTTTAAACATAGGGAGTTTGATTTGTTAGGCTAGTGGCAAGCCTGCTGGCGTACCTGGCTTGCTGGTAATAAAGAGATGGCTGTGATCTAATTACAGGAAGAACAATTAGACGGCTTCCCTCCTTTTGTTAATTGTCTTAATATGTCCAGATAGTAACAATTTAATGGTGAAAACATAGTATTCCTCATTTGCTTATTCAGCAAAGTAGGAACTCAAGTTTTAAGAGTAGAGATTTTTCCATGGGACTTGAAAAAGGCTGATTCGATTAAAATTTTAAAAAAGATTTATACTTTTCTCATAAATACACTCATACTAAAAAGAAAGTTGTTGGGACTTCCCTGGCGGTCTAGTAGTTAGGACTCCACGCTTTCATTGTTGAGGGTGAGGGTTCAATCCCTGGTCGGGGAACTAGGATCCCACAAGCTGCGCCATGCAGCCATGTGGGGGAGAAAAGAAAAGTTGTTAATCACTGAAATAAACAAATTACTTTTAAAAAATTGTGTCTGACTCAATCCATTGTATGGGAAAAATTGTCTTACTCAAATCATTTGGAAAAATGCTTGAGAAGAATTTTTATTAGACCTCCCTATATGACCCTGAGAATTTGAAAAGCATATTTAGAGTTATTTTATCCCAAATTAAGTCTGTCAAATAAAATTTGAGGTCTCAACAGATATTATCTACTTGAGAGAGAGAAGCGGAGTTACTTAATTACTGTCCATTCTGGACTATCTAGTCATTCATAGCAACCAGTTTAGGAAGACACAGTAGGGATCTTGGTTCCATTGGAAACCATGAAATGCCACAATAACTGTAGTTACCTGTACTTCCAAATGTAAAGCAGTAATTTAATTTCTCATCAGAGCTTAAAAAAAAATAATAGCTAGACCCTTTAGGGGATAATGTAAAATTTAATTGTTACCTTGATATAGAAAGCTAAATTTGGAATTTGGCAATCCCTTCAACTGTGTTACAGCTGTACTTTTTCTTTGCCACATGCTGTAGATGCAGTACTTTAAATGGGGAGGTGTAAGTACAAACTACCTGTCTGCAGATCCACAGCTCAAAGCCTTTGTTTTAATTTGAGCTCTGTGTTGAAAGTTTTCTTCCTAACATGACTTCTGTACTCTGAGCAGATAAACTCAGTAGTGTACATTTTAATTAATGGCAGACAAAGGGTGACTTCTTAAATTAGTATCAGTTTTCAAAGGGCCAAAAAAGGATTTCCCTTACACAGCAGCATTTTCATTTAACTGTTAGTAAAAGTAGGGAATATGGGAATGTTTATGGATGAAGGAAAATTTCTAATGGAGGATTCACCTGAGAAACTTTGAGAATAAAGGCACTGACAAGCCTTTGGATCTTAGGAGCCTCCAGCTATGTGATTATTCTAACTATCCAAGGGTTGTAGATGAGGGTATGGCCTTGATTCTTTTCTAAAGCACTAAACATCAGATGGAAATGATTTTCAGAGCATACAGGAATAGTATAACCAGGTCTTGAAATCAGGATGACATCTAAGTCCAGAGAGTTGAGCAAGGCTGACATTTTGTGAATTGTCATTGAGTCCTTTCAAGGTGTGATTTTCTCAGTTTCTCCAGAAGAATACTTTGCTACTTTTTCCCTTTGTTCTTAGCGGTTTAGACAGCTCTCTATCCATTGTCATTAACTCCAGTGATTGATGGTCTGGTGGAAAAAGAAAGTCGCTATTGACTACTTATGCCTTTTGTTGCGTTTTGTTGTCAGATATCTACTTTGGCATCTTAAACAAAGCATCTCGTCTGGCTGGAAGTGGTTGAGCCAGGTTGATTTTTAATGGTGTATATTTTTTCTGTTGCTCAGTGAGTAGTCTTTGCTTTTGTTTCTCTCTTGACTGTTTACATTTTTAATTTAACATTTCATAATGGTTTCTGATAATCTAATACAATTTATACACATACATGTCATATATGTACATGCATATGTGTATATATCAGGCAGGCATCTTCTCAACCTTTAGCAAGCTTTGTAGATTTTCTTTTGATCTTTTTATGATTGTACTTGAATATTCTCTCAGGAATCAGACAACTTAAAAGCAATATTTTTTCTTTTCTCTGCTTTGAGTCTCACACATGCTCAGCAACCTTGTAGTTCCTAGGAATTAAATCTTTAAAGGCTGATATAGTCTCATCAGGGCCAACTCAGTCTTTTTTTTTTTTTAGCATCTTTATTGGAGTATAATTGCTTTACAGTGGTGTGTTAGTTTCTGCTTTACAACAAAGTGAATCAGTTATACCAACTCAGTCGTTGTTAGAAAAATGACTCCTTTAAATGCCCTAATAACTGGAAATTAATTTGTACTCAGTACTAAATGTATTCTCAGAGAATGAGAGCAAGCAAGAGAGCTGCCTTTAATTTTTAAAGCAGTAACATTTCTGATAGCTGGCTGAAAAAAAAAAGTAGCTTTAAATGATTTTTGAGTTATGATTCATCTTCTGATTTAGTATAGCCTAATAGTACTCTCTAAAATTACTGTCCAGTGCTCTCAATAGCCTCAGTACTATGGTTCACTTTGTGGATTTTCTTCCGCTTCTTTCTTTGCACCAGCTGGTACCAAAGACGCCAGAAGTTAATTGAGACTGAATAAGAAAGACTTCAGAGAGAAGACCGAGATGTGAGATGAATGAGAGGGATACAGCAGTGGGCAGGCATGTGCCCCTTTTTGGCCTTTTGACTTGTTTCATATTCAGTATTCTACCAAAAAGAAACCTCTCTTCTTTTATTTTTTATTTTTTTGTAAATTTTTTGAAGGCTGTTTTATGGGCGTCCTCTTGGATGTTCTGATTTATGAACCACCATTCTAAACTCCTTTTTATCAAACTGATTAATTCAAAGTGAAGTACATGATTTCATTGAGCCATTGCGCCTAGAATGGATTGATAGAAATAAAAACAGTATGTTTGGCTCATCGTGTATTTAGAGTACATATTTGAAACCCAAGCAGTAGACCTCCTGGGATGATGATAAACAAGCAAAAAACCCAGACACTTACATGGTTTTGGAATTTAACCCAGGAAAGAACACCCCATGGGTGGGCCTGCTCAGATAGTCTGATGTACACCCTTGGGCCCTCTTTAGTATTACAACCTGTGGTAGTAAATGAGGATTAATAGCGTTCTCATTGCCTTTGCGCCAACATGATCGTTTCTACACCCTTCTGCTCTCTAAGCATTTTATGATCTGGAATTCGCTTCTGTTAACAGGGCTGCTGAGGCCCTAGCACCGTTCTTGCTTCTGGCTTTCTCATATTCTTCTGATCTTTTATGGCTTTCATCTTTAATTAAAAATCTTGGAAGCCCCAGGAGAGGGACTCGCATATTTTAGGGTGCCGTTTTTCCTATAACTTGCACAGTAGAAAGGACCCTGAGTCTGGGGGAGGTTAGCTTTGTGATACCCATCAGTAACGGAATCTGTCGCCTTGTGCTAGCGCTCTGATTTTTACCTAGAGCAAGGTTCAAAAATACGGAACGTGTACCAGCATTTTCCTTCTTCCCTCAAAAGATGTATATACTTTACAGGTCCAACTAGGACAGGTACCATCAATCTGTCCAGGGACTCTTTCTTGCTAAGCCACGAATTTCCCACATTTCTCTAGGTGGCCAGTGCTAGTCACAGTTATTAGCATTAGAACTGAAACCTCTTCGTTCTGGCCCTGAGGCATTTTTCCATTTAAAATTGTATGCCTTTCTTGAACAGTTATCCCAGCATCTTCTCAGTTTGCAGTGTATAGTTTTTCGGTTCTTAAGGTGACGTTACATGACGTTACTTTCCATTGATTAACACCATTCACCATTCATATTGTTTTGTCTGTGCCTCACTTGAGATGCAGTCACGTCTTGCATAATTTAGTCAATTAAGGGTTCTGTTCCTGAATTCTTTTAAGTATTGTAAAACAAAAATAATAATATAGTTAAGATTATTTGTTGACTCTTAATTTTATAGATGTCACAATGCCCCAATTGTGTTTTGGCCTTATTTTCAACTTTTTAGGGAAAAGAATCCTTAATGAAGATGTTAAATGGAATAATTACGTCCTTTGCCATTTGTTTTAGGTTTACTTTAACCTTGTCAATAAAATGATTATAAGTAATTATTACATGCTAAGGCATGCTAAGAAACATGCTAAGGCATGACCTTTGAACCCAGTTAATTTTTGTTTCCGATATTAAATTTTTTTTTTTTTTTTTTTTTTTTTTTTATACACGTGCCTCTCACTGTCGTGGCCTCTCCCGTTGCGGGGCACAGGCTCCGGACGCGCAGGCTCAGCGGCCGTGGCTCACGGGCCCAGCCGCTCCGCGGCACGTGGGATCCTCCCGGACCGGGGCGCGAACCCGTGTCCCCTGCATCGGCGGGCGGATGCTCAACCACTGCGCCACCGGGGAAGCCCTAAAATTTTTTTTTTTAATAGTAAGGGGACATTTTTTAAATTAAATTACATTGGAGGAGGAAAGTTGAAAAGAACTCAGAAAAAGAGAATAGAATTAGGACTAGCATACTTGCATTATTTCCCACAGAAAATAAAGCCAGTGAGAGGCCAACACAGATTGTTTAGGAAAAGAACGAGCATTGTTTAGCACCTAAATATACCCAGATTTCTTTTTGAAATGAGGAAGTTAACCTTTATGTCAAGGTTTCATGTTTATGTACTCCAAATATGTTAGAATAAAATAATTTAAGATTATGGGTCATCATGGAGGTCAGTGCTTAAGCCCTTTCTGGCTTTTTGGTATTGAGCATCCCCAGAGAGTGGATCCAATTTATGGTAAGAAAAATACGTCTCAGAAGTTTGTCCGCTTTGGACCTTGACTGAACTCAGTACTTTGTTGATTGAAGTGTCTAGTGAAATTTTATTTGCTTAATGTTGGTTTTGAAGTAATTTGATGTAGTAGCTTGCAACAGTACATAGGCAACAAGAGTTGTTTTTTTTCATCAGTAGCTTAAAATGTGGGCCAGGTATTGAAATCCTTAGATTTGTTAAGCATAATTGAATTATTTATATCTAGGTTGTTCTTTAACTACACTTAGCATTCCCTTTCTCAATTCTTATACCTTTTAACATGTTTGCAAATCATGTGCACTTTTCATTTCCTTTGGGAGGAGTAAAGACATAACCTAACAGCTTTAGAAATAACTCTGATTGCTGTACGAATGTGTTTACCTTCAGTAAATTCTTTCTCACTTGGCAAGGGAGAAAAAAGGCCTACGCACCATTTTGTAGTCAGTTTTGGGTGAAGGGCATGGGCTTTTCCCGATGATACAATGCCCGTTGTCAGAGCTCATCTTATAGAGGCCTCAAGTGTGCAGATCATGTTGCAGACTAGAAATGCAGTTGAATGATGTTGTTCACATTGGTCTTTAGAATGTGGAATTTCAGCTTAATTTTTTGTCCTTTGATCAGTACATGCAGCAGATCGGAAAATGAACCCAACTTGAATTTTCTTTCTTTGAAAGAGAAGTGGTAACATATCCAAAGTGCTCATCACTCAGGATCGAGACCAACTTCAAATGATTGTGGAGCTGAGAGGAGTTCTGTGTAGGCAGTGAGACTAACCATAGTGAGATTATAACCACCACCGTGGCCTCTGTCTAGCTGAAGAGAGTCATGCTTCTGAACATATGCTTATGCTGAGGTTTATTTTAGCAGAGAATGAGAATCTTTGCCTGTTACATCTGGAATTATTGTTTGAGCGTATTTTAATGTGCTAGATATTTGTGTCGAGCTGCATATTCAGTCTCTTGAGGGAGATTTGCACGTCTCTCAGCTGCGCATGAAAGTGCTACAGTAAGTTTATGGATCCAGGAAAAGGAAAAGAGAAAAATTTCTGGGGCAAAGTTCCGTATCTTTTAAATACATATTTGGGGGAGATTTTTAAGTGAGATAAGTTTCTTTGCAGATTACTTTCCTTGGAAATAATGTTGACGTACACTGGAGGTATCATCATTACATCTGGCCTGTCTTCACTTGTATAAGCGCAACTGCCTGATGTGTACTGGGAAAAGTATACTTTCAGCATTTTCAGAGAATTAGGTTGTTAAAACATAAACCAGATTTTCAAGTCATAAAGACTGTTTTTAGAAGATAAGTTTAAGTGAGGTAGCTAGTTACAACATCTTCTGACCAGTCACTTTGTAAGTATGCAGTAATTAAGATTTGGGGACCTAGATATAAATATTAAATTTTTCTCTAGACTGAGCACAAATATTAATGTGGGCTATACCCAGCATATGGAAGTTAATGTGACAGTTTTTCAAAGGTGATGCATCGTTTAAAATGTTAGATTGTTTTCCTTTTGTGTCTTAAAATAAAAATCAGAGTGTTGGTTGTAATGGATAGGAGTGCGAAAATAAAACGGAAGACTTCCTATTGAAGGCGTTACAGAATTTTGATAAGATTGTATATTCTGAAAAAAAGATCAATTCACTTTTTACCCCTAAATCTCTATTCTGGTAAACAAGAAGACGGTTCTTCTAAGAGTCAAAACACTTTTCAGAATGATTCACTTCCTTACATTTTTAAGAATATTTTGATAAAGATCTTTCAGTGCATCATTCAAGCTCATGTCCTTTTTGTGTACTGTTTTCTGGAGAGCTCATAAAGGGAAGTGTACTTGCTTTTTAGGCCTAGGAGAATAGAAAATATTTCTAATACCCAGGTGATTTTGTTTCCCTGCTTATGTGCCTCTCCCATTCCCCACAAAATCATTGCAAATTTTTTCTCACCCACAGCAATACATACTTTTCCCCCGCTTTGAGCAGAGGACCCTCCTCCTTTCTCACGGTACAACTGGTAGATGGGAGCCACTTTGTTTCAGTCTCCCTCTAAGCTTTGTCAAAATGATCTAGTCCGTGCCTCTAGACCAGTAGTTCTGAATCAGGAAGGTTTTGCTCCCTCCTTCCCCCAGGGGACATTTAGTGATGTCTGGAGACATTTTTGGTTGTCACAGCAGGGCTGCCATTGGTATTACTACTGGTAGTCAGTGAGTATGAGGGGCAGGGGTGCTGCTGAAAGTCCCGCAGTGCATAGGGCAGCACCCCGACCCCCTCTGGCGACAATTCTCCCTCCAAATTCAAAAGTGCTGGGACTAGAAACCTTACTCTCTAGTCTTAGGAGGAAGTGTCACTCCTTAGGTCCAAAGCGAATTTCTTGGTATTCTCTTCATCCTGTTTTACTTAGGACACCACTTCGTCAAATATCATCTCTTTCCCGTGTTCTTAAACTTTCTCTCTTCATTGACCCCAAGTTTTCCTGTTTAATGTGCTCAGGCGTCTCACATTTATTAAAGACATGAAAAACTTGCCCTTGACTTTTTGTCCTTTTCCAGTTACTGGTCTCTTTATTTGCTTTATAGCAAGATCTTTGGAAAGAGTTTTCATTTGTCTCAATTTCTTCTTCCTTTTATTCTCAGTGCACTGTCGTCTGCTTTTGACCTCACCAGTCCACTAAAGTTGCTTTTTCTAAAGTCACCAGTGGCATGTTGGACTCCATGATCTAATAACTCTGTTTACCTTTCCCCAGTCACCTGTCTGTTCTCTACCATAAACACCATGTGTTCCGGTATTTTGATGTAATCTGCAGTTCCTCCAGCGTGATTTACTGCCTGTCTTGCTGTTTCTTCTGCCTGAGATGGGATACTCCTCTTCTTCCCTCTGTGGACTCCTCTTTATCTCCAGGACTCAGTGCGAGAGCCACATCTTTAGCCTTTTCTGCTCCCGCTAGGAAAGTGACCATTCTCTTCCTTGAGGGCTGAGGTCAGATCTTATTTATGCTCCTAGTGAAATGCCTGCCTCATAATATACCTTCAGTAAAAATTTGTGGAAGGAATAAGTGAACGTTAAAAAGAAATTAGAAGAGTCCCCAAAAAAATCACAGATTTGGAAAAATTAGTTCTTAGCTGCACAAAGCGTTAGACCAGCAATGTCAGCATCACATTCTATCAAGCTTCAAGGCAGCTTGATAGAAACTCAGAATCCCAGACTCCATCCCAGACCTGCTGAGTCAGTATCTGCATTTTAAAAAGATCCTCAGGTGATTTGTAGGAATGATAAAATTTGAGAAATAGGATTCTACTTCATTTCTTCCCCAACAAATGTGGGTTTTTGTATGTTCAAATGGAATATATATGTATATATGTTTATACACACATATATCTGTACGCTCACACATATATATATACACACACACACACACACTTTTGATGTTTTTAAGGACTAGGATAGCTACTTTTATAAATAGGCTTAATGGTAAGAAAAAAAGTAAAATGGAAATTTAAGGCAAGGGTAAATTTGATGATGTGTTACATATTCTTTAAAATTATATTTCTCATAAGACAACAGCAGAGGCCCTGTGTGATACTCGTTTCTGTAAAGAAAGAGATCATTTTTTAACTAGAAGGGCTTGGTGTATTTAAGAGTTTTATTTGATACCATCTCTGATAATGTTTGTAAACAAGAGCCTTGAGTACACTTCTCATGTGACTATTCCTATTTTGTCTATAAGTTGAATTTCATTAATTCTTGGGATGGGGGTGGGGCTATGGATTTGGATGGAGGGCATGAATTCCTAGATTTCTTTTGGCCATTTCTGATTGGGGAGGGGGAGGTCCCAAAGGTTATCTTGGCCTCACTTTATCCCGTAGATACTAGCAGTGTGCCCGTAAAGAGTGAATATAATTTAACCAAGTATGAAAGGCTAAAAACAAGTCATTGATAAATGAGATGAAAAGACTGGGAACTCTCAAGGCTTTATTATTTAAAGTTACTTTAAGCAGCAGTATGACTCAGCTCTGCTTTAAGATGAACATACAAGCTAAGGGTGAATGGTATTATATGACACAACTTTTGTGTAATGTAGGATTTCAGTTGTAGTACTAAAATTTTTATAACATAATTTCCAGAAGCATGGGCAATCTGATTTTTTTGATTGAGTCTGAAAAAACAAGACAGCTCAAAGTTACATGTTTTGATCAGACATTTAAACTTCCACGTTCCTTGCCAGATTCTTTGAAACTATTTACAAACCTTTATTTTAAATGCTAAGATTTAAATTTGATTCTGAAACTCAAATAAAAATGCTTGAGGTGTAGGAGTTGGAAAAAGCATGTTACCACATGGGTTTATCATTGGAAGAGAGAAACAAATTCATAGTAAATTCAGCAAATACTTATTGAAGAGTATATATATTTCAAGTGCTTTGATACATAAAAAGGTGGTAGCAGGTGGTTGAGAATGATAGGAGTTGACAACACAGTCCGTGCCTTCAAGGAGTTTACCTTTTAAGCGGGAAACAGCCAGTAAACTACATTTCAGTATGATGTGTGAATTGCAGTAACAGAAGGATATACAGGATGCAGCTGAATCATAGAGGAAGGGCACTTGTTGCTAGATTTCAGTTAGAAGGTGCATTTTTATTTCAGCAACTTAACTCCCTAAGTCTCAATATCCTTATCCATAAAATGAAGATAATAAATATACCTATCTGGAAGACTCGTTTTGAGGATTAAATGAAAATACATGTACAGTGCTTAGTACAATATCTAAAATGGACTGATTGCTTAATAAATGTTAGCTATTACGACTAAGTGGCAGTTCCTGTGTAACCATAGGGAATCTCTCCTCCTGGCTTTGTGGGTTCTGCTTCCCTTCTTCCTTTCTTTTGATATTCAGAGCCCTCGTGCATGGACTTGAAGGAGGCTCTCTAAAATCTTGGAAGGCAAATTTAGATTTCTTTGGAAGTTTATTTTCCCTCATTGTCCTTCCCCTCCTTCAGTATGAATAACCCCAGTCTCTCTCACTTTTTAAAGTTTCCAGAGCATGAGTGGTGTGGCTCTTTTACGGCGTGTTGCCTCTCATTCAGCATCTGCACTGTTCAGTAAGGAACTGCTTAGTCACATGTGGCTGTTTAAATTGTTAAAAATTCACCATTCTGTTCGTCAGTCAGACCGCCCACACTTAAAAATGCTCAGTAGCCACGTGTGCTTGTGGCTCCCCCGTTGGACAGCGCAGATGCAGAACGCTTCCTAAAAGCTCTGTTTTGTAGCGCTATTCTAGAACAGCAATTGCTGGTCTCATAGGACCCAGAAAGTGGGCTGTTTACCTGAGCAATTTTGTGATTCAAAATCCTTTCTCCCCCACTCAGTTAAAGCAAAAAACACCCATATCACCTTTGGTTATTTTCCATTAAAGAGTTATAATGCTTGCACAATTTTAAAGTTTTAAAACGACATTTTTAGACATCTTTGAAATGCTGTTTCTGATCAAAGATAATATTTGATTAGATTAAATATATTCAACACCGCTTTAATCCCTTTCTTCAATCTTTTATAACTTGTATTTGCCGTTTGTTTTTTTCTGAGCAACTCGGCGTGTATCTTCCGAATGCAGACAGTGTTCATTTAGGGTTTTCATACTGCAACTGCCGTTTACCCCTACATTATTACTGTGGCAGACACACCAACAAATATGCCGACAGATAATTTTGCATAAATCAGCAAAAAACCGAAAAAGGCTAAAAAGTTTCTCTACTGACTGCTCCTGGCAAATTTACAGTGAGTAGAAGTGTTCAGTTTTACAAACGTTCCATACTGGTTTTGCCAAGAACCCACCTATATAATTCATCCCATAAAAGTCGACATGTGTGCCTGTCAGGATCTTTCCAGAGTGACCTTTTTAAAAAAGATTCTATAGTCCCCAAAACTGATGTTCCTTATTTTCTGATTTGTTGCAGTAAAAACAGATTGGATTAACAGATATGTAAGTAAATGCTGAGTTTATTTTTATAATACGAAATATATTACTACTATTGTTGCCCTGTTCCTTTTACTGTATACTTTATTACATGAAGCAGTATTCTCTACAATATAGAGAGATGTCTATTATAGTAAGTGTAATTGTAGGAATTATTTTGAAAGATTGCGAATCAGATAAAGAGTTGAAGAGAAAGTAAATAAACCCTTAATGTTTTTGAGAACAACTTGAATTTAGAGTTTGAAAGCATCACAGAGATCATTGTCTGTATTTTTAAACAGACAAAATTTAGAGAGACTATGACTTTTACTCATGGTAACCGACGTAGGTGGCAGTTTTTTAAAAAATATGTGCAGTTGACCCTTGAACAACGGGGGGGTTCCACAGAGTCAAAAATTCGCGTGTAACTTATAGTCGGCCCTCTGTATCCAAAGTCCCACATCCGTGGATTCAGCGAACCTCGGATCACTTAGTACTGTAGTATCTACTATTGCAAAAAAAAAATCGAATATAAGTAGACCCGTGCAGTGCAAGGGTCAGCTCTTGTTTATGCTATATAATAAGTCTGTATGTAATTCATATAGTGTTTATACTTTCTACATCTCCATGGAAGTGCAGTGAACTAATCTGAGTTTAAAGAGACTCAAAGAGGGCAAGTTACTTCATCTCTCAATCTTAGGATTTTTATGTAGAGCCAATTATTGTGTCTAGCTCACGTGTTTACTTTGAGGTCTTAAAAAGTAATGCATGGTACCAATACAGGCTACAACGCTGTTGAACCTGGAAAATATTATGCTTAAGTAAAAGAAGCCAGACACAAAAGACCACATATTGTATGATTTATTTATATGAAATGACCAGAATAGGCAAATCAGTGGAAACAAAGTGGATTAATGGTTGCCAGTGGCTGAGAGGGAAGGGGGAATGGAGGATGCTAACAGGTACACAGTTTCTTTTGGGGATGATGAAAATGTTCTCAAATTAGGTAGTAGTGATGGTTGCACGACTTTGTGAATACGCTTGACTACTGAATTGTACACTTGAAGAGGGTGAATTTTATGGTATGTGAATTATGCCTCAGTAAGAAAACAAAAACCTGTGATGCATATAAAGCACATACTAGCAGGTACCTGAAACATAATAAACTCTCCATAAAGATTATCTGCTACCGTTATTAGAAACCATTTGTGAATTTGAAGAAAATGCAGGAAATCTACGAAGTATGATATTTAGTATTTTATTTTACTACCTGAAATATAGGTGACTTAACCATTAATAGCATATTTTAATTTTTTTGTCAGCAGTAGCAGTATGTATAATGTGCAAAAGGTATTTGGTAACATTAGTTTGCAAATTCAGATGTTAACTATAGCAGTTTTCTTTTTCAGGAAAGAATCCCATGTTTTAGTCAATATTACAGCATTAGTTCAACAGTTTTCTTAATATAAAAATAAATACCATTAAAGTGGTAAAAATGTTTATGTTGTGTATATTTTACCCCATTTGAAAGATGATAAATAAATACCAAGTCTAATGAGAGTTGTTCATCCATAGGTAGTCTCTACTTGCCGTGTTTATAGACCTATTTATTTTTTTGTTAGTTCAGAAAAAGATAATCATAGAGATAGAAATCTTTAATGATGACAGATGATATGTATCCTCAGTTTGGAACTTTTAAAATCAAAATTATTAGCGGCCAACATCTCATGGTCATATATACCAGGTACTGAATAGGGCATACAGGAAATAGACTCCATGCCTTAAATTTATCTCAGGATGTTACTATGATCAAATAAAAAATTCAGTGCTTTTGGTCTTGGGTTGGGGAGGAGGGAAAATGATGCCTCAGCTTCTCATCTTAGTTGTAATACCCATGTCAGTAACTCATAAAAGTAGAGAACTCTCTTAACTTTCAGAGTCTATAGTAAAGAGGTATTATAGGGCTTCATGTAATGCTATAATGCTGGTAGCAAGGGGGAAAAAATCAGTTGTTTTTGTTTTAAGGACTCACATGAGAGACAATTGAAGGCAAAGAAAGTTTACTAAGTGAAGCCCTGGTGCCTAGGAATAGTGCTTAATGATTACCCAGATGTTTGTCTAATAAATTAATTTGCAGGTATTCGATATAATTTGATAAATAAATACAGAAATTGTGGTAGCTGTTATCAAGCTGATTCTACATGACGTGTTTTGAGTGGGAGTCGATGGGGTTGGCATGGAGATAGCGAGAAATTCTTTCAATGTTACTGCCTTCAAGGATCTTGGAAGGTTAATAGGGGAGGGAAGGGTGTGGAATACTACAGAACAGTTGTGATAAAACACGAGGCTGAATATACTCAAGTGCTTCCGTATTTGGTGAAGGTGTGAAATGCTGCAGCTAATCAGAAAAGGGATGCAGTGGAGACTGCAGTTAACGGTAGTCGAGCCTTTAGAGGTTGATAAGATGGAAGACCCATCTGACCAGAGCTGGCAAGATCACTCTAGGAGTAAGGTGACATATGGTTTGGTTGGTTAAGTGAGACTGGGTTACACAGAATCTTAAGCATCAGGAGCTGAGAGGTTCATATTTCATCATTTAGGTTGTGAGGAACCACTTAGAATAGGTTCTCAAACTGAAAAATGGTTTGGTGAATTGGTGTTTTAGGAGAGGTTAATTTGGTAGTTTTATGTCACATAGGTGAATGGTTGTGGAGAGACCATTGGGGTAGTGTACACTTTGATGTGACAAATAAATCTGGTCCCAGGCAGAATTTTAAGTAGGTTGTTAACCTTTCTCTTTTTCACTTTTTCCTTTCATGGCAGTTAGATGTTATTCATTAAGTCAGTGGTTTTTTTAAAAACTCACTTTAATAAGTGAATTTTATAAACAGAGTTTTCCTTGTCAAATTTTCATTGGAGGTTAATGATAAAATGGGAGAGAATTCATACTTTTGGACAGGGCACACTGCCCAGTAGAATCACAGTATAGAAGGGACCACCTGTAAGGATATCTCACTTTTTAAGATCAGTGTTTCTCAAAGTGTGGACCAAGGGTAACCTGAATTAGAATACTCAAAGGGTTTGTTTAAAATGCAGACTGAGCCCCTCCCAAGACCTAGTGGAGCCAAAAGCTTTGGTTACGTAAGTGGGGGAAACCTGCCTCTTCAACCAGCAATCCAAGTATACTAAAGGTATAACTAAATTTTGAGAACCACTGATTAAGGAACTGTAATTTTCTACGGAATTATTCTAGCAGGTAGTCTTCTTAGACTTCATTTCCTTCATATTAGTTTCTTTCTTAATGGAACATTTCTCAGTAGACCAAGTTATATGTAGCATCTTATTCTCCGGTGGAAGCTAAAAGAACATTAAATAATCTACTGGTGTTTTGGGGCCTAGTTTTGCAGTTTTTCCTAGAGTGCAGGCAATTTCTTGTTGCATAGTAAAGCAAACAGTTCCCCCTTGGAAGGGGTGACTACTATCAGCATAAGTAGCCCATCCGGTGTTTGGTTTGGTTTGGTTTGGTTTGGTTTGGTTTGTCAAATCTCATTAAATCAAATTCCTTTTCTATAATAATGTCAGTGTTACCAGTGTCTGGAGTTGAATGATTCCTGTTCTACCTGTTGGACTGTTTACTTCAAATCCCCTATAATTATTAGGCTCCGACTTAGAGTGTTATATTAATCATTGAACATGTATTTTTAAATTCTAGTAACTTAACTTGCCAGAGTTTAAAAAAAAAAAACAAAAAACAACGTTAAAACAGGAGTTCCAAAACACTGTCTCAGAAGTTAGAGAAGTAACTGAAGTTGGCCTGTTTGGGGAGGTGGACAAGAGGGAGTTTGCTGGGTAAAAAATCAAACAATTGACCTTATAGCTGCCTTTTTGTTGCACCTGGCTCGCCTTTACCTTTATGGACCTTTGTTCCGTATAAACACGAGTAAATTTAAACTGTTACCATTTTGTTACTTACTTGACTGAGAAGCAAATTAAATACTTAAGAAATACTACTAAGATAAATGGATTTCTGTATATTCACTTGAGGTGAGTTTAGGTATGGAACCAGAAACGTTTGTTCCCCGTGACTGTAACATATATAGCATGCTACTTTTTAATCTAGTGGTTTCCTGGTAACATTGAAACTAAAGTCTTTCTTTCTAATGTGTCCAGGCTGATAGTCATCCTTATACTACTAGAACCTCTTATTTGTAGTGTGAGAAGAGCAACAGCAGGGAGGAAGTAGTTTATTGATCTGTATTCTAATTAGCCTGTAAAGCGGAAGAGCAGTATTTAAGAAGATACATATAAACAGCAATAATGCGCTTTGCATTTTGGGTGAATAAGTTATCATCTAAGAAGCAAGTGTGCATTCTATCTTTTTTCCCTGAGAAAAACATTTTAACAAGGCAGATTTGTCCCTGACCTCCCCCCACCCCTTTTTTTCCCGTATATCTCCTGTGTTAATTTGTAATTTGGAGTGTTTTCTACTAGGCTAAAAATGTTTTTTTAAAGGCAAGAAAAAGGATTTTTGTAGTTAACAGTATTTCAGGAGTCCATCATAGTGTAGATTCATTGTGCATCAAACTGCATAGTATAGTTAGCTTGATGTAGACTGTACAGCATTTTGGTTTGCAGCTTAGTTGCGTATTTAAATGAGGAATAAGTAGCTAACTAGATTCATCAAGGTGAGTGTGAGAGCCTCTCCATTAAAGGCCTGATCAGTCGGTTTCCCACCAGAAAAGTAGGATTTTGAAATTCCAATTAGTTGTCAAAAAAATAAAGTGCTCATGACACAGCATTACTATACAGTAAAAGAAAAAAGTCATTTAGCCATAACAAAAATTAATTTTCAGTTTTTCCAAACTTCTTTTGATTTTTATATCTGCTGTAAGGTTACGTTGTGCTGTTAGTTATTAAAATAGAGGACCTGGAGTCTCTGCTATGAAACTCAGAAATGAAGGTGTTTCTAGTTCAATTTGGTCTTAGAAGCATGAAAGCTTTTAGCTGAGTATAAAATATTTTAAATTCTTTTAAAGGATAAATCTTCATTTCTTCAAGATTGTCACTTCATTTTACCATTCATGTGATGCTGGGTGTACCACCCCTTTGGCGTATACTATAGTTTTTAATTTAAAGTCTTTTTAAAATTTTTTTTATTTTAAAGGACTTAGTTTGGAGAGTTATTAACATTCCTTTCATTTTATAAGCGCCAAAATTCCAGTGGCAAGAATTTTGCCATTGCCAGATGACTTAACTGGTGTAGGATTTTGACTCTAATAAATACTCATGAGGGGCAGATTTTTTAAATCATTTGACGATCAGCTTTGCCAGAAGATGAAGAACGTTACTGTTTTAGTCTCCCAAGATAATACATCTGAAAGTGGACAAGTGAATTGACTAAAAATTATAGCCACAAAAACATCTGCATTATAATATTATTCTCATGGCTGATAAAATTGATTATTTTTTTAAGGTCAGTCAGGAGACTCAGTGAGAGGTTTGCTTTTGCTTTCTTTACACGCATTATTTTCATACAACTTGTAAGGTACATACACACACAGACACTTTGGGAATTTAATCTGTAAAATACATAGTTAGCCTCAGGTGATATTGTAAAATAAGTGAAGTTTGCCTTTTCCTAGCTTTCTTTGTTTGCTCTCCTCTGTTGATCTTTAATCTAGCCCTGAACCTTTCAGGAATTAAAAAAAAGTTATTCTTCACACCCCATCCCAACTCCCAGTGAACTGTCCCTGTCACACACACATTTTTCTGTAGAGCAAATCTCCCCTTAACTGAAACGAAAAACCAATAAGTGATCGGCGGTTCACAAGTCCAAACTGCATTCCTGATGTTCTGTGACAGACCTGCTTCGTTCTCCCTCCCCACTCAGGCCCCACTTCCACCCTGGTTTTGTTTTCTTCCTCCTGATTGCTTTTTCCAGTTAATCTCTACCTATACTAGTTAGTAAATTGAAAATTTATAATGTGGAATTTCATACTAGATAACATAGTTGCTTTTGTTGTTGTTTGGGGTTTTTTCCCTACGTTATTTTCAAAAAATGAAGGAGAAAAGGATCTCTCAATTACAGCATCTCAGTGCCTTAAAATCTGATCTACATTTAAAAGCAGTGTTACGTGTTTCTGAATTGTGGTTATTTTCAAAACCACTTTTACCTCTATAGTCCCCACAGAGAATTCTGTCCTAGGCACAGAACTTGTCATCCGACTATCGCGAGGATTTGTACACGTCCTGCACGCTGTGTTACTGCATTGCTTACGCTTTTGAGGTGTGTGCAGCAAAAGCTTCCACTGGAAGGAGGATGGAGTGTTGCTCACAGCTAATTCTTGGAGTATTAACATTTGGAGCAAAGCACTGAATACAGCAAACAAATAAGAAGACTTGTGAGGATAACAGTGGAAATAGAAAATATTTTATAAAAGATTATAACGCTCCCACGTTTGAGTAACTCTCATGTAAAGGTTTATTTCCTTTTAAGAATACTGGCATTTTACCCAATTCAGTCATTGTTTATTTTTTTTCAAATTGACATTAGTTTATTCTGACAAATGAATTTATCAGAGTATTCGTTTGACAAAAAAAAATTGAAGTACTGTATGTCGTTTATTTTTTTCTTGTGAAAATCTCTCACACTTCTGTTTTCATTCCACTCTCCACAGAACTGTGGTTGGGTTTTTGTTTTTGCCCCAGGGAAGTCCTCAGTGGTTGGGTTTTTGTCATTCAAAATAGTATTTATTTTATGATTATTTTTTCTGTTTTATTTTTTAAATACTACATTTATCATGAAAAATTCAACAAGTACTAAAGAATATGAAATAAAAAATTCAAAATTAACCAGCCCGCCAATGGTCCTGCAGAGGCGACCACTGTCATCTGTTCCCCATGTATTTATCCTTCCAGACACTTTAGTGCATAAAAGCATATCATTCTTTATAATACATCCATAATATTCCAATTTAGTTACCCGTAATTTAGTTAACCAGTCTTCTGAGGGACGTTGCAGCCGTCTTTTATTTTTCTATTTATACTTAGTCTCAGCAGAGTTGGTTTTTTTTGTTGTTGTTGTTGTTTTTGCGGTACGCGGGCCTCTCAATTTTTTCTGTTTTATTTTTTAAATACTACATTTATCATGAAAAATTCAACAAGTACTAAAGAATATGAAATAAAAAATTCAAAATTAACCAGCCCGCCAATGGTCCTGCAGAGGCGACCACTGTCATCTGTTCCCCATGTATTTATCCTTCCAGACACTTTAGTGCATAAAAGCATATCATTCTTTATAATACATCCATAATATTCCAATTTAGTTACCCGTAATTGAGTTAACCAGTCTTCTGAGGGACGTTGCAGCCGTCTTCTATTTTTCTATTTATACTTAGTCTCAGCAGAGTTGGTTTTTGTTGTTGTTGTTGTTGTTGTTGTTGTTGTTGTTTTTGCGGTACGCGGGCCTCTCACTGCCGTGGCCTCTCCCGTC